>NW_011494807.1:2638672-2669995 GCF_000754665.1 Bison bison bison | reverse complement strand
AAAAAAATTTTTGGAGTATAGTTGATTTACAATTTTGTTAGTTTCAGGTATGCAGCAAAGTGATTCAATTATATATATATATTTATATTTATATTTATATTTCTTTTTTCCATGTTGCTTTCCATTATGGGTTGTTACAAGATATTGAATATAGAATATAGTTCCCCATGCTACACAGTGAACTCTTGTTGCTTATCATTTTATGTACAGTAGTTAGCATCTGTTACTTTCATACTCCCAAATGTATCCATCCCCCACCTCCTTCTTCCCTTTGGTAACCATAAATTTGTTTCCTATGTTTGTGAGTCTGTTTCCTTTCTGTATACAGAATAATTTGTATTATTTTTTAGATTTCACACATAACTGATATCATATAACTGCTTTTCTCTGACTTACTTAGTATGATATTCTTTAGGTGTGTTCATAAACATTACTTTTTAATGACTGTAACAGAAGGTTGAATGGAACTTCTCTTGTTGTTCCAAAACCAGTCACCAGAGTCCACAGCAGGACAGGGTGGGGGCAAGGAGCCTCCTATACAAAGACGACTTCTAGTGAGACTTTAGCAGTCAGTATCAGATGCCTCCCTTCAGAACCTACAACCACGCAACCGACCAACCTCCTACTATCAACCCCACCCAGCCTCAGAAGGACACTGGGAAGGAGAGGAGGATGTGTTGTCCTTAGGAGTCCTTTCCTTCATGAGAGGAGCAGGGCTGTGTCTGCAGTGAGAGGCTCTGTCCCTTTCAGTGGGTGGGCTCATGAATTTAGGGATGCCCCTAAGAAAAAGAAGGAACTTTTTTTACCTGTTCCTTTTTGGGCAGCACACTTGATCTGGTGCTGAACCTACCCAATCAGAGATAAAAAGAACAGGAGAGAACTGTCATGGCAGGGGCCCATATTCTCACCATGTGCCTTGGGGAGGATGTGTCTCCATAGATTGAGCAGATGTTGTAGAAGGGAGCATGCTGTGAGCTTATTATCACCCGATGAAAATGGAGAAGGTTCTTTAGCAGCAGGAGGCAGTGGGAAGCAACACCGTGGAGGGTCTTGTATGGGGGGGAGAGTGCAAGGTCTGGGCCGCATCTCCCTGTCAGGTAGCAGTGGGGAGGCTCTAAAGGACCCTCCAAAGACCCCACCCACCACATCCACCAGAGACACAGCCCCTGAAGGCTACTCCCGAGGATATTAGTGGCAAACCTTAGTGAGCTAAAGAAGCAAGACAACTTTCAGGGAGATGCCATGGCCCCTGCCAGTTAAGCAAAGAGACAGCTGACTTTCTCTCTCCATACTCCCTATTTGTCCTCAACAGTGGATCCCAGGAAAGAGAGGTGAATAGGAGCTAAGGTGGTGTGTAACAAGCCAGTCAAGCTTCTGTCCCAACCTTGTTCCTTCTACCCTGAGCTGAGCTGGCTTGGGGAGGAGAATACTTTGAATTAGAAATAAGACTGAGATTGTTCAGTTGGTTTGAAGCATATGTTAATAGTCAAACAAAGGCAAAAAGTTAAGGAATCTTGTCAAGGTATCATTAATATAGGGGAGAAAGATTTGAAGGAGCATGGTTGAGACTGTTAATTTTTTTTTCTTTTTACTGTACTTTGGCTTGTGTGATCTTAGATCTCTGATCAGGGATTGAACCTGTGCCCTCAGCAATGAAAGCAAAGAGTCCTAACCACCGGTATACCAGGGAATTCCCTGACATCGTTAATTTTTAAAAATCAAAACTTTAGTTTTTATGCTGTGGTGACAATAGACTCCACAAAAAGCTGTCACATCAATATTAATCAACTGGAATAGTCTGATATATTTTTTTGCCACTATCAAGATGAGTTTGTAGACCTCCGAATTTATTTTAGTAATAGATAATGTTTTCTCCACAAGAAATAATTGTTATTTTAAAATTCCTAGACTACTCAGACTCAGAGGTCATAAAGGAGCTTCATTTTCCACTCAATTTAGGATTACTCGCCATGAAAAGTCACTGTGCCCTACAGTTACTGCCACTCAGCTCACAAAGCGTCCCCACCCCACACTGAGCTCCCAGAGACACAGCATAAACACACACTCTTAGCGTTCCCCTTGGCTCCGGCCTCTGCAGTTTTCTTTCCAGTGTTTCCCATACTCAGCTCCCTCCTCACATCATAACGACACTTGCTCACTCCCTTTTCCACTTCCAATCTCTTTGTACCTACTTTTTCTCACACCCAGTGGAGAGACTTACTTCCAAGAGTATCCAAGTTTCCACATCCATGGTGCCTAGTGCCAAAAATATCATTTGTGTTAAGTGGAGATGAACACGCTGAAAGGACAGACTGCCTCTCCTCACATATTAAAAAAAAAAAAAAAATTGAAATCTCAAACAGAATTAGTGATATCAGCCAGTTTTATTTGGCTTGCAGTCATTTATTAGCTGATAAAAGTTTACTCTTTTTTACTTTGAGACTATTAAATATGATAGTGTTTTGTTAAACAGAAAAATGAAGTTTTCAGTCTTCGTTCAATTATTTTTCCTCCACAAAAAGCAATGCTACTCCTTTCATCTTTCTGCAGACCCTGGTAGTAATTAAAATTTCTCTCTTTTCTATACATTTTGATTTCTCATCACTTCTTTCACGACTGGGTGTCTTAAATTAGAAGATGCATGCTTTGCCAACAATAGTGGGGAAACTTCTCAGACACTTGGAATATTTCCTGTTCATGTGGCTTTCCACAGAGCAGTTGCATGTGAGGAGACTGTGTAGAGATCTTTTTGCTATTGCCTCTGCATTCTGGTTTTATTCAGCTCTTGTCTCATATTTACAGCTTTTGCATATCTTCTCCTGTCATTTCCTAATCCTCTCTACTTTTCTGAGCAACTGGTTCTCACTGTCCAGTTTTCTCTTTCAGATACAGTCTACCGGCACACAGGAAAACCTTGGTAAGTGCCTGTTAAGTTTGGAATAAAAGAAATATTACCAAATATGGTGCAAAAGAGCACTGTTTTCTTAGAGTTCTCAAGTACACATAAGATATTTTGAACTGTATGAATCTGGTGAGGTAAAAGTATTTTCTTTAATCGTGGCCTTCACCCATACATTGTCAATTGTTCTTTTCCTACATTTCAGGCAGATGTGGGAACAAATCCATAGATGTTGGGTCACTTTCAATGAAAAGAATGGTGTGACTGGTCAGACTCTGGTAATGATGATTTATTTTCCTAAAGTAAATTCCAGGCCAGTTCTAAACTTTGTTTCAATTCAAAGCTTTTCCTCTCCTTACACCATCACTGTCCCTCCTCCCCTTCAGCCCCCTCTCTCATTGTTTTGTCAGTCAGGGCCTTATACCTTCTAGCTGAAAAGGCCTATCCAGTTATTTAAAAAAATTTTTTTAAATTGAAGTATAGTTGATTTGCAATGTTGTGTCGGTTTTTGCTATATAGCAAAGTGACTCAGTTATACACATATAGATATTCTTTTTTATATGTTCTTTTCCATTATGGTTTATCACAAGATACTAAAAATAGTTCCCCATGCTGTACAGGCAGGTGGGAGAGGGAAGGCCTGGGAGTTTGGGATTAGCAGATGTTAAACTATTACATATAGGAGGCCTGCCCAGTTTTCACATTCACGTGCTCCTCTCAGGACCCCCCGCCATACGCTGTGAGGGCAGCAGCCCTGGTGTGGCTCAGCTCTGGGCAGCTCTGCGTTCAGCTGCGGGATGAGATGCCAACGCTTCTTCTCGTAGGAAGCCTGTACTCTCTAAGCAGCCCTCTTGGCGGTCCCCTCAGGTGGCTGGGGCAGGGAGATGCCACCTCCCATGGCTCCACTCCCCAATCTCTTTCCATCACTACACACATAAGACACAGTAAAATTCTCCAGGTATGTTTGGCTAGAAGGGTGAGGCCACCTGAGGCTGTTGGGTGGACTGGCTAGCCAATCAGGGCCCTGCCGAGCCTGCCCTCGGGCTGAGGGGGTCTATGTCAAGGGCTTCCTAGAATCAGTTCTGGGCTTTTTGAATGTATTCAAGAAGCTCAGTCCTACTACAAAGAAAGGGAGAAAACCACAGGACCCTCTCTCCCCAGCCTACTACCTGCTGTGTGTGTGTTTAGTCGCTCAGTCGTGTCTGACTCTGCGACCCCATGGACTATAGCCAGACTCTGTGATTCCCTTATCTATGGGGTTATCCCAGCAAGAATGCTGGAGTGGGTTGTCATGCTCTCCTCCAGGGGATCTTCCCCACTGAGGGACACAACTTGCGTCTCTTGTGTCTCCACTGTGTCATACTGCTTGATACTCTAAGGAATTTTTCTAATTGTTTCCTGAAAATTCAGTTCTGTTTTTTAGACACTTGGGAAGGCAAACGTGCTAACAGCAGCAGGCATGGCCACCTGCCATGTGACAGTCTGAGCGATGTCCGTCTGACAGGGGTTTTCTGCTATCTTGAGAACACAGGGTGCTTAACATCTACTGTCCTCAGCACTGGGGTTTTCAGGCAAGGCTGAAAGGGCAAGAAGAGACCCTGTCAGCACCCTGCGACATGCAAGGAGAGACCCAGACAGCTATTCATGCCCATGCTCGTGTGCACTTCTGGAAATACAAATATATCAATTTGATTCTTCTATTATCCACTAAAGAGACAAAGTTGATTTAATCTAGACATTCTCCGAGGGAACTAAATTCCCATTTTCTGCTTTACTACTTGTTGCACTCTTTTCTCCAGAGAAGCAGGGCCCATGTACCTGTATGCACCCGAGGTAGCCATGCTGTGAGGCCACATGAACAGCACTGTTGCCATCTTGGTCCACTTCATCCAGCGAGATGCCCTGCTCTTGCATGAACTGAAGAAGCCAGAGCAGAATCTTCTCCTATAGACACAAGGACAAGTTGGAATTAATAGGCTGTCATTTAGAGCCAAATGATTGGAAAAGACCCTGATGCTGGGAAAGATCAAAGGTAGGAGGAGAAGTAGGTGACAGAGGATGCAATGGTTGGATGGCATCACCAATTCAATAGACATGGTTTGAGGAAACTCCAGGAGATGATGAACGACAGGGAAGCCTGGTGTGCTGCAGTCCATGGGGTTGCAAAGAGTCAGACATGACTGAGCAGCTGAACAACATGTAAAGAAGCCTAATAAAAAGAGGAAAATAAAAATCTAACATGTGAAGCTTAGATATAGCCAAGCTTACCCTATGAAGAGAACATTTCCATTCTGTATGAACTGAAAATTGATGCATCTCTGACTAAAGTCAATGAAAGAGAATTGTGCTGAGAATTCAAAGAGCAGAAAGTTATCTCAGAAATGCTCTTGTTTTGCTTCCATATTCTTCAGGTGGAAAAACGGATTCAGAGAAAGTTTGAGCATCTCCTCAAAGTTACACAGTGAGACGGAGTCAATGCTGGAACCAGAATCCAAGTCTTTTGATTTCAAGGCAATATTTCTGCTAGTCTGTTAAATTATCTGGTAGCTTTAAGAATATTATAAAACCTTGAACTATTGAGATAACTAGTTTCTACTTTAAGTTAATCACACTTCAACTATGACTTTGTAATCTCACACCTTTCAATCAACAGGCTTCCAAAAAGGGGAAACATATAAAGTTGTTAGGCATAAGATAACCACACTGAAATGAAACTGGGACCCTCTTGATTTTTCTGATCAAATGGTGGCGGTATTTGAAAGGTAAAGCTTTCTCTTCTATGTTAAAGAGCACCAAACCTCTGAACACAACCTTTCCAAAGCAAAGACACAGAAGAGTCAGTGCGTGTTGTCATAACCTGTTTGCATTTTACCCACTGAGTCTTTTGTGGTATTTTCATGTTATGTTTAGTCTCAGGAGAAAGCAGGGGGATGGGATTTCAGGGTTTTAAAATAGAAAAATTAAATATAATACTAAAAAAATACGAGAGTGGTAAAAATAACAGCATGAAATTTAGTGGGTGGAATTTGACATTTAAAAAGATGATCATGCCTTTCAAAGAGCCTTGAACCTCTCCTTAGCCTTTTATAGGATTTTTTCCCAGTTATTTGCTCGGACTGTTCATGAACTTTTATACTTTTCTGGATTAAATTTGCCTGCACCTTCTGAACATGCCAACTAATCTGCTAAAGGAATGTTGGATCAAAACAGCCAACTCCTTTCATGTTTCTCCCCTCATGTGGGGAACGGGGCACTGTTTATGAAAGCAACTGTGATATCAGGGAGAGACCGAATATTTGCACCACACTTTTTTTCACAGGAGCAAGCTGAAAGTAAGCCCTCCAAAGAAAAAGAACAGAAAATGTAGTTAATAGCTGCAACCAAGAATGTATCCTGGCAAAGCAGGGTGAGCGTTAGCTGCAAAAACAGACAGACCTTGTAGGAAGGGGAAATCCTCCATGTCCTGAGAGAATGAGGTGGGGCAGAAACCCGAGGCCACGGCTGGGTGGCTGGAGGTGGATAAAAAAGAGGCCTAAGTGCTCTCTTCTTCAGAGGCAAACAAAGAAAGAAAGTTGAAACTGATACCAGAGCAAGTGATGTTTCAAATGTATAAGGTAGAACAACTTCTGTTACTTTTCCTATTTTAGGGGAAAAAAAAAATTGAATTATCTTAATTTGGAGACAGATGACTAATTCATTTTTATTGAAGTACAGTTGCTATACAATGTTGTTAGTTTCTACTGTTCAGCAGAATGAATCAGTTATACATACATATGTATATTCCCTTTCTAAGATTTCCTTCCTATTTAGGTCACCACAGAGCCTTGAGTAGAGGTCCCATGCTATACAGTAGGTTCTCATTAATTATCTATTTTATACATAGTAGTGTATGTTCTTGCCTGGAGAATCCCATGGACAGGGGAGCCTGGTAGGCTGCAGTCCATGGGGTCGCTAAGAGTTGGACACGACTGAGTGACTTCACTTTGACTTTTCACTTTCATGCATTGGAGAAGGAAATGGCAACCCACTCCAGTGTTCTTGCCTGGAGAATCCCATGGACGGGGGAGCCTGGTGGGCTGCAGTCCATGGGGTCGCTAAGAGTTGGACACGACTGAGTGACTTCACTTTGACTTTTCACTTTCATGCATTGGAGAAGGAAATGGCAACCCACTCCAGTGTTCTTGCCTGGAGAATCCCAGGGACGGGGGAGCCTGGTGGGCTGCCGTCTATGGGGTTGCACAGAGTCAGACATGACTGAAGCAACTTAGCAGCAGCAGCAGCAGTGTATGTATATGTCAACCCCAAACCCCCATTCATCCTCTCTCCCTCCTAGTATCCACAAGTTTGTTCTCTATATCTGTGTCTCTATTTGTTTTGCAAATAAGGTTATCTGTACCATTTTTCTAGATTCCGCATATAAATGATATTATATGATACTTGTTTTTCTCATTCTGACTTACTTCACTCTGTATGACTGTCTCTAGGTTTATCCATGTCTCTGCAAATGGCAGTACTTCATTCCTTTTCGTGGCTGAGTCATATTTCATTGTATATATGTATCACATCTTCTTTATCCATTCATCTGTTGATAGACATTTAGGTTGTTTCCATGTCCTAGCTGATGTAAATAGGTGCTGCTGTGAACACGGGGGTGCATGTATCTTTTTAAATTATGGTTTTATCTGAGTATATCCCAAGAGTGGGATTGCTGGATCATATGGTAGTTGTATTTTTAGTTTTCTTCAGAATCTCGATACTGTTCTCTACAGTGGCTGCATCAACTTATATTCCCATCAACAGTGTGGGAGGGTTCTCTTCTCCTCCATATCTTTTCAGCATCTGAATCACGTGATCTTAACTCCTAAAAAGATCTGGATGAGTGGGTATATCTCAAGATCAATGACATGACCAACTGGTTAGAAGTCAATGTCTAAGAAATATCAAGAGGGCAATTTGCTGTGCCTTTGCTGGTGAAAAGGACAGCCCTGCTATCTTCAATGGCAAGCTTGTGGTGACTTGGTTTGCTCCATGATATTAAACACTAAGATTGTTAAGTGGGAGAGATTTTAGTGAATCATCCAATTCAAACTCTTATTTTACAAATCAGACAACTGAAAAAAACAACTGGATATTCTCGGATATTCCAGCAGCTTCTTTAGCAAGTAAAGTTCATAGGGGTTCAAGATAATCAGAAATACTTTATATGTATGTTCTTGTCAGGCACACTTTCATGTTTTCCAGACTCAATTAAATATCATAATGGATGTGTGTGTGCTCCACATGCACAGAAAATGCCCTTTACTATAATTCACAGTGTTTTACTTCTGTTGTTGCTCAGACACCAAATCATCTCTGACTCCTTGTGATTCCATGGACTGCAGCACACCAGGCTTCTTTGTCTTTCGCTGTCTCCCAGAGTTTGCTCAAATTCATGTCCATGGAATCAGTGATGCCATCGAACCATCTCATGCGCTGTCATCCCCTTCTCCTGCCTTCAATCTTTTCCAGCACCAGAGTCTTTTGCAGTGAGTTGGCTCTTCCCATCAGGTGGCCAAAGTATTAGACCTTCAGCATCAGTCCTTCCAATGAAAATTCAGGGCTGGTTTCCTTTAGGATTGACTGGGTTGATCTCCTTGCAGTCCAAGGGACTCTCAAGAGTCTTCTCTAGCACCACAATTCAAAAGCATCAATTCTTTGGCAGTCAGTCTTCTTTATGGTTCAACTCTCATGTTCAGATATAACTACTGGAAAAACCATAGCTTTGACTATATGGACCTTTGCTGGCAAAGTGATGTCTCTGCCTTTCAATACGCTGTCTATGTCTGCCATAGCTTTTCTTCCAAGGACTAAGTGTCTTTTAATTTTGTGGGTGCAATCACTGTCTGTAGTGATTTTGGAGCCCAAGAAAATAAAATCTGTCACTGTTTCCACTTTTTATCCATCTGTTTGCCATTAAATGATGGGACCAGATGCCAGGATCTTAGTATTAGGCCAGCTTTTTCCCTCTCCTCTTTCACCTTCATCAAGAAGCTCTTTAGTTTCTCTTTTCTTTCTGCCATTAGAGTGGTGTCATCTGCATATCCAAGGTTTGATAATTTTAGTAATACAGTTAGAGGAAATATAATACTACATTCCATAAGAGCAGGAATTTTCCCTTTATAGAAATCTGGGGAAGAACCTATAGAGACCTGGACTTTACAGGGGCTTGATGCCTTGGAAGAACAGGACAAGGTCTGTGTAAGGCAGGAGGTGCCTTGGCTCCTGGGGCTCTCCCCGTCAAGTGTAGTCCATACTGTTATGATAACCTGCTGCTTTTCTTAGGACGACCTGGATATTTCTTCCTTATAATTATTCTTACCAAATTCAATATGCAAGACTTTAATCAAGGAAGACCCATTATCTTAATTCAGGTTAGCTGCTCCGTGGTGTCTGGCTCTTTGTGACCCCATGGATTGTAGCCCACCAGGCTCCTCTGTTCAAGAAACTCAAACTCTGGGAGATAGTGAAGGACAGGGAAGCCTGGCATGCTGCAGGCCATGGGGTCATAAAGAGCTGGACACATCTAAATGACTGAACAACAGCAGCAACAACATTATCCTATTGTTTAAAACAATGTAGGTCTTTGCCCAGCAGGTCAAATTCAGTTTCCTATGCTGCAGTGGACACTTTAATAAGCTATGCAACTGGCCGCACCGTCCCTGGTGGCTCAGATGGTAAAGAGTCTGCCTGAAGTGTGGGAGACCTGGGTTTGATCCCTGGGTTGGGAAGATCCCTTAGAGAAGGAAATGGCAACCGACTCCAGTATTCTTGTCTGGAAAATCCCATGGATGGAGGAGCCTGGTGAACTACAACCCATGGGGTTACCAAGAGTCAGACATGACTGAACAACTTCACTTTCACTTTATGCAACTGGCCTGTTTACTGAGAAGTTATATGGAAACGACCATCTCCCTATGATACTGTGCAGAGAGACACTGCTCAAAGGGATGGGCTGATTATCCACTTGGTTTCACAACCAGAGTTTAGGATTTCTGAGATGGCATGGAGATGGTTAGAATCCCTTGATTTGGGTAAAGCATATTTAGCATCCTGGAGAAAAAAACAGCAACCCGCTCCAGTGTTCTTGCTTGGAGAATCCCATGGACAGAGGGGCCTGGTGGGCTACCGTTCATGGGATCACAAAGAGTCAGACACAATGTTGGCCACAATGGGCTGAGTGACTAAGCACAATGTTTAGCATCCACTCTCCTAGAAATGCTTTCTGCTCTGATTCTGGAAAACATGCAGAGACCCACAGTCCTACAGTTTAAACAGTGACTTATTTGACAAATATCCAGTAAAGAGAAGAGATACAGCTACTTTCTCCAACTAAGATGACCCTGTGAATGTATATCACATATAAATATATATCCATGATGCCTAGCTCTTCTTTTAGACCTTTAGTGTGTTCTCCCCACCTCCCCAGTGACCCCACCCCTGCCGTGTGTGTGTGTGTATGTGAGTGTGTGTGTGTGTGTGTGAGAGAGAGAGAGAGAGCGCGGGTGGGGGATATTAAAGAATATAACTTCAGACCTTCATGTTCCCATAGGTACTGCTTTTAGAGAACATCCAATGTAATCACATGGATGACGCAGTTCTGTATTATTTCTGTTTTACAGATTGCCTCTCCAACTGACATGCCATCCAATCACCTGTATCTATTATATCTACCCATTCAATGTTCATCTAATGAATGAAAACTTACTTTATGTACTAGTTTCCTCTTCTGGGGATTTTCTGCTCTTTTGATAACCTGCTTTAATGTTTTTTGTGCATTCTTAAAGGCAATGGAACTTCTTTATAGAGGCAATTAATACATGTAATTTATGAACTTTGCTGGACAGTCTAGTTAAAAATGTAATTGAAAAGGATGCCACAGGTACATTACTGATATCAATAAAATCTCTATAGTTTTGTTACAACTGTAAGTTCTAAAGGAGGAAATTTTGTCTGTGATTATGTCATCAAATCTAACAAGCCATCAATTGTAAGATTCATTCCAGTTTTTGAGATGCTCAAATGTGAAAAAAAAAAAAAGGCCAGCAATAGTTTCATATTGTCACTTATTGTAAAATAAATGTAGAATCTAGAGAGAGTAAAACATGAAAAAATAATACACCTAAGAATAGATTGAACAGGTTTAGGACTTCCCTGGTGGCTCAGACGGTAAAGAATCTGCCTGCCAATGCAGGAGACCCAGGTTCTATACCCAGGTTCTATCCCTGGGTTGGGAAGACACCCTGGAGAAGGGAATGGCAATCCACTCCAGTATTCTTGCCTAAGAATTCCATGGACAGAGGAACCTGGTGGGCTACAGTCCATGGGGTCACAGAGTCAGACATGACTGAGTGATTAACACACACACAAAGATGTTTTTAGGCCGAAAATTTTTTTTGCCAAACTTATACTTTACTTATAGGTAAATAAACAATATTTATAGCAATAAAAATCATAAGTTGGAGGGTATCCAATAACCATTATAGCTGACATTTACCTAGTGTCTACTATAGGCTTCCTGTGACTTTTCTCATTTGGATCTCAGAGCAACCCTGTTAAGAAAGTTCTATTATCTCCATTCTAAAGATGAGGAAACTGAGGTCCAGGACACATTTTCTTATCTTTTCTTTTAAAATAAAGAAATATATACAAGGCTCCTGGGCTAGTAAGGGTAGGGCTAGGATTTAAACTCAGACTGAGGAGCTAACGTCCTGTGTCTTCTGTGTATGAATATCCACCACGGCTCATGACCCATGACCCCTGACTCCATAAAGGACGTGCTCCTTTGGCACCCCTTGGGTCACAGAAATCACATTAACTGCCTGTCAGTCTGTGGGTTGTGGAGCTCTGTGCTAGTTATGCTTTTTCAAAGGCCTTGGAGAGCAGATTCTTGCTTGTGCCGATCAAAGGTTCTTCTGTGCACTTTCATCTGCAATTGTAGAACTTTCAGTGTTGTTTACTTATTTCTGCCCCATGACAACAAAATAATAAAGTCAACAGAATATTTCTCCTTTTAAAAGTAAACTGTGGAAAAACTATAACACAGCCTGTGGAAGCAATCCCCTCACCAGCAGGCCCGTCATCATTCATGACCATTTGGAGGAATTCTGAGCCTTTTGTGAAAAAGTGACTTTTATTTTTTTAATCTGATCAGGTCAAACATTTAAAATGGAGAATGAACATCACATAGGCAAGTGTGCTCTTTCTCAGTAAATGCTTAATGCTATGATGCCTGCTGTTTCCATAGCAGAACTTCTTGACCAAAAGTCACATTAAAGGTTTAGAAACAAAATGAGAAGTTTGATGTTGAAACAGTGACCAACACGCCAAACAGGCCGGAGCCCCCAAGCATGTGAGGGCGAGAGCTTCACTGGGACCCTGAAGGAGACCATCTGAGCTTTCATATTTGAATAAAACAGTCCAAGTTACACAGGCGGTAGCTTTGACTTGAGATCATTCTGTCTTGATTGTTTCACCAGCAGCATCTCTCCCTCGGGACAGCAAAGCAGGCCCATCTGAACATGCGCCCCTCTCTTTCCCTGAGTGTCCCTCACACATTCACCTTCATGCTCCCCATGGCTGGTTCTGCTAGGTACTATCAGACAATGAAGTAATTGCCCCCTCTGAGACTTCGTGTGTCAAGAGGAGGAAAATCAATTCCTGTTACCCAAAGATCTATCACTCCAGGAGACCACTAAAAACTGCTGGCTACCTCGTGGTTCTGGAGTCCTTACAGTTAATTTTTTACCAGAAAAAGGATGCCAACTGTGAGTCAAATGAAGCCCATTCTTTTAAGAATCTATAGGAGGGGCAGAGGGTAACCAAAATAAACCAGGAGAGAAATTTTCCTCTGTACTATCCTTTCCAAAAGGTATTTACTGAAGAAACAAAAGCAGAACACACTCAAGTGCCTGCTCCATGTAGAAAAACCTGCATGTGCTGAAGCCATTAGAAAACTGTTCAGTAACAGTCTTCCTTGTGAAAATATTAGGCTTGCGATGGTTCCAAGCTCAGCATCTCCACGGGTTATCTGTTACATAAGTGGCTGCAGCAGACATAGGATGGCTGCGCTGAGCTTGCAGTCCTAATGGGTGTCTACATTTTCCACTTGGGTAGGAATGCTCTCCTGAAAGCACTGCTGGGTACTCTGCTCAGAGCTGTACTTGAGGTCATTAAAAATGCTTATCAACTTGAAATAACAATCTGAAGACTGATACTAACATGAAGCAAATGTTTGACATGGCTCTTCGCAGAGGTCACTAATTTCTGTATTTTCCTCTTCTCCAGCCAAATAAACCACACTGTCACCTGACCAAATCCCAGAAATGGCACTTTCTTTTGTTTTATCCCAATGGCTTCAAAGTTATGAGACGCCTGCTGTGAGAGTTGAAGAGAGAAACTGGCACCTATAAGCAACATTTCCTAGGACAAAGAATACCAGATGCCCTATTATTGACTTAAAGTCTCAGAACAGCAAGGCAATCCTTCCCTCCTTTTTTTTGGCAAGCTCTTCCAAAACTGCAGTCAGCTTTTCCACTGATATCTGAAACTCCTCTTTACATAAGCATATGAAATCAGGGGTGTGAAACAATTATTCAGACAATTTGAGAATAAATAAAATTTCATCTTATACTGAGAATGATTTATGAGGACTATTTGTCTTCATAATTCTTGTGGTCATTTGAAAATTCTATTCTCCCCTCTGCTGGCCTAAGCCAAAAAAGAGCATCTTTAGCAAATACTTATTAATTCTTATGGTAGTTCATAGAACACCACAGCTGGGGCTCATAAGTGTAATACACAAAGAAAATGAAGCAATTACTTCAAAGACAGTGGCTTTTACAAATTTTAAATGTTCTTGCTTCTTTCTTCATTCCATAAATTTAGTACCATGAGCTGTGTTTAAGATACTCCAAATATCACAACATATTGTTAGATAGAATTATTAAAAAAAAAAAAAAAGGACTTCTGCAGCTATATCGGTTCCATTGCAAACAAGCTACACAAATTTACACGGATGGAGAAAAAAACAGAATCTGGCCTCAAAGTCAAAGGACCTGAGTTGAGATTCAGCCTTTGCTCTTACCGGCCACTAGACCATATGTCAACCACTTAAACGACTTTCTGTCTTCAGTCTCCTCATCTATAGACTAGGGATAAAAACAACAGAATCCAATAATGTTGTTTTAAAGACTAAGTCAGATAATGTACACAAAAGTCCAATGGCATGGTGCTTGGTATGTATAGGAAACAGTACATATATATATTAATTGAAGTTACCATGGCATATTATAAGGTATCACCTAACATGAACCCCACTAAAGAAAGGCTGTGGCAATATTCTGAGTCTATTTATAAATTTGAGATTTTCATGCTCGAAAAAGTATAATCTCTTGTTGACAACACCACAATTTACTGCCACTGGGAAAGTTTACGAAGCCAAAGGGATACGGTTATAAGAATGAGAAGCAATTTTCTTTGCCACAAACAAATGTGATTAAATCTATTTTAATGCACTGCTGACTTTATTTATATTTTCTTAAGGCTGAGATTGGCATTTTGTGGTTCCAGTTTTTTTAAAGATTATTTATACTCATCCTTCCCAAAGGGAGTTAGTGATGATTTTTTACTGTATACACTGGATTGTAATCTGTGTACATCAATTACTCACACTGGGATTTCCTAATGTAGAAACTGACTGTAACTGAGACTCACTTCGTTTGCATGATTGCTCATCTATTTTTTTTTTAATTCTCTAATTCTTTGTTGAAGATGATAAAACAAGCTTTGAATACATAAACAAACATAAATAGAAAAACTCAATGTTGTAATTATTACCAAATTAATCTGAAAGTAAAATTTAGCAATGACAATTAAAATCCCAGTAAAGATGGTTTAACTGAATACGAACAGCCTGTTTTAGAAAAGAAAACATGTACGAATATTTAAGAAAATTTTAGGTAAGTGATTGCTTTGCTTATCTTTAATGGAGCAAGACTTCCTCAATTAATGTCTTACTAAAGATTTGCTTTTTAATTTTGGGTTCAAGAAAATATATCATTTTTCCTTTCCATAAAAGTTAAATTTGTTTATTGTAGGAAATTTGGAAAGAAGTGAAAAACATAAAAAAAGAAAATAAAAGTCACTTATAAGTCTGAGTGATAATTACTATAAACATGTGGAGACAGTTTTTTTTTTTCTAGTCTTATTATTCATTTCTCTTTCTCTTCAAAATTCAAAGTTGGTGCCAAATTACAGGAACAGTTTTGTATCATATATTTTAACTGAATATTATATAATGAATATTTTTCTGAAAAATTCTGTCATATGAATGTCTCATTATTTATCCAATATTCTATCATGAAATATCTAGGTTTAACACATTTTTTTCCTACAAAAAAATGCTACAATGAATATCATTGCCTATAAATCTTTGAATATATCTTTGATGGTTTTTTAGGTTTGGATTTTGATATATTAAAATTTTAAAAAGCAGTAGATTACACAGTATGCAAAGAGAAAATAATTAAAATTTTCTTCATACCTGACCAAAACAACCTGCATAATGAATAAGGCTTGGAAAATCCTTAGAACAACTCAATTCAGCAATGGCTTCTGTTTCACTCACCATCCAGCGTACACACTCCAACTGACCATTCTAGATTAAAAAGAAAAAAAAAATGAAGGTAATTCAAGTTTAAAAGTTATCTCACAGGTGGCATTTTTACCAAGAAAAAAAATCACATGAATTTTAGCTTTTATTTCTGGCTTAACTCATTTACAATAAATGTATACCATACTTGTGACCAGTAATTTCTACTCTAAATCAACTGCATAGTTTTTACTTAAATATGTTCTCATAATTTCATTAGTTATTTAAAAATCAATTTATTAAAGTATAATTTGCTAACTATAAAATGTACTCTTTTAAAAGTACAATTTGAATTTTTGACAAGTATATTCTCTGGTAACTCCAACTCCAGTGAAGACATAGAACATCTCCACCCTTGCCCCCTCATTTCTAGCTCTCCTTTGTTCTCCTACTGCTCACCTTTGCCCACATGACCACTCTGATTCCTATCACAGCAGAAGAGAATATGCACTCTTTAACATCAAGTTTCTTTCTACCTGGGCTTCCCTTGTAGCTCAGTCAGTAAAGAAGCTGCCGGCAGTGCAGGAGACCTGGGTTCGATCCCTGAGTTGGGAAGATCCCCTGGAGAAGGAAATGGCAACCCACTCCAGTATCCTTGCCTGGAAAATCTCATGGACAGAGAAGCCTGGTAGGCTGCATAATGCTTCTATCTACATAAGCTACTGCTTGGAGATAGCTTATTTCTTTTTATTGCTGAGAAGTATTCCACTGTATGAATATACTACAATTTGTTTATCCATTAACTCTTAGAACTGGCTTTTTCTCTTGATAAGTTAGAATGTGAGGAGTCCAAAATAAAGAAAAGGGAAATAATCCCAATGCTACATTCACTGAAGGAGCCTTCTCTTCCCTGATGCTCACAGTCCTTTTCTCCTGTGCTCAAATCCACACTGTGCAAACCAGGAAGACTGCTGTGATATACACAACCTAGCCATTAAGACCCAGACTTTGGACTGGATTTAAATCCTTAATCCACCACTTAGTTACAAGACCTTGAATAAGCGTCTTCATCTCTCTGATACTCAATTTTCTCATCTATGAAATAGCAGGGGTTAGTAGCAGCTACCTTATGGAGTTACCGTAAAGATTAAATGAGGCGAAGCATGTCAGCTTCCTAAGCACACAATACCTGTTATCTTATACTATATTAAAATGCTATCTTAGATCCTCATAATAACTCCAGAAGACAAATGAGACATTCAGCTGCTTTCCTGGTTTACACAGTGTGGGATCTTAGCCCAAGAGAAAAGAACTACGGTGGGTGTGAAGTCAGGGAGGCCTATACTGAAAATAAGACAGGGGAAGTAATCTGCTCATTCTTCACTTACTCTGGAATTTCAAGTAGTTAACTTGTAGCTAATCTCATGTAGAACAGTCATCTAGCATGATTAGTACCTGTTGAATAGTTTCCGGGTGCCCTACTCAGCTCTATCTCCTCCCATTTCTTTCCTCCTTGCTGCCCAGGGAGGCTGATCTCTATGGGTTGATTCCCTTGGCCCCCGGCTTTTGACTGGGTTTGGCTGATGGAAAGCAGTAGCAGGAAACCAGGAAAAGAGAGTGTGTTTAAGGTTCCCTTTGTTCCCAACTCCCCCTTAATGGAGATGCCACTGGTCTGCTGAGTCCTACCAACCAGTCAAAGGTCAAAAGTCAGCAGTTCTACTCAATCCTCTCTATCTCAAGTCCTTCCCCTGCCCTTTTAGGCTCTGGGGTGGTAAATGCGCTCTGGTTGTTACTGACCCCAATATATTGTACTGTCCTTCACATGCTCCCTACACTACACCCCATCCATTCACCCTCCTTTTGCTTATAAATCATTCATTATGGCCTTTCCTTAAATTACACAATTTGAGCATGCAGTGTTTCTTAGGAGAACTTAAAAAACAAAATAAAACAACCCAAGGATACAATGTGCTTCATTCCCTCTGAATGAAGAAAGAAAAAGGAACCATGGTGAGCATCTATAAGCAAGACAGTCTACATCAATGTATTTTAACACAGAATGCAGAAATATGAGACAATAGTCCTGATTTTAGTAATAGCAGTTAGAGTCTTTTCTCTGTCTTTGGTTAGTCTAACTAAAAGTTTGCTAATTTTTAAGCAGCTTTTTATGAGACAAATTTGGTTTTGCTGATTTTTTCTATTGCTTTTCTATTGTCTATTTCATTTATTTTTGCTTGAAAAGTTTTAGATTTCCTTCTTCCTGCTTGCTTTGAATTTAGTATTTTTCTAGTTTTATGAGGTAGATTAGGCTATTAATTTGAGATCTTCCTCCTTCTCCTTCTTTTTTAAACACAGGCATTTACCAAAACATATATTTCCCTTTAAGTAAGCTTTAGGTGCATATTTAAATGTAGGTATGTTGCATTTTCATTGATCTCCAAACAGCTTACAATTTTCCTTATAATTTCTCTTTTGATATAATGATTATTTTGGACTGTGTTAATTCTATATACTTGTGAATATCTTAAATCTCCTTCTGTTATTAAAGCTGATTGCATTTTATTATAGTTAAAGACAAACATTTTGCATGATTTTAATTACTTTAAATTTATTGAGATCTGTTTTATGACCCAACATATGGTCTATAAGAGAGAATATTTCATGTGCACTGGAAAAAAATGCATGTTTCTGCTGCTATTGGGTAGAATGTTCTGTTCGATGTGTTAGGCTTAGTTCATCGAAGAAGAAACATTTAAACAAATAAAAAGTTGCCAGAGAGGCAAAAGGAAATACTATATCATTACCATGAGTTTGAAAGCCATATCACTTGTCATTAATAGAACTACCAACAAAACAAAAATCTTATTAAGTTCTAGCTGGAAATTTTTACTTGCTAACATCTCTGAGCTTTGGGTCACTCATTGTATGTTAAAAAGGACAATCAGTAGGTTATGTATTTTCTCACCAGACCAGCATTTTGTCTTTGGACTTATTCAGAAATTAAAAGAGAATTAAGGTTATTTCATTACAAATCTGTTTAGATTCTAAATTTTTGTGCTGGCTCCATGTTAGAAAACAGATTGTTTTCACCTTTTTGAAACTTTCTTTACAATCATTTTGTTTAACTGTTCCCAAAGGGCACTTAATAATACCTTGAACTCCCACAGTATCTAGTGTTGGGTCCCCGAGAAAGCACTCAATAAATTTTGCATGGAGCTGGCAAGAATTTATGATGTTCCATTTAAGGAGTTTAAGTGTGGGGAGAGATGTTCTTAAGCTTTGGTATGACTTCAGAGCCCCTTTTCTAATGTAATCTTCTTATTTGATATCCTGTCTCTGACTCTGCTTCCTGTCAGCCAAGTCCTATCATCTGAGCAACTTCTGCCCATTTGTACCAAGTCTGTTTGTCTTTAATGACAGCAGGGCTCTCCAAAATGTGCTTAACGAGGTGAAACGCCACCAGTTAGTTACCAGTGTTCAAAACAAGGTCTTAAAATGGAAGAATGATGACTTCTTGGGACTCCCTCAATTTCATCAATGTCCATCACAAAACACTAATGGACTGAGGCAGGACATGTATCAGGACAGGATCGCCAGAAGGCAAGGCACGTGTTATAAAATATTTGTATTTACCACTTTTGTAAATTCTAGATTAAATGAAGGAATAAAAGAACACTTCCATTTCTCAGATCATTTTCCAGAAATAAAGTATGAAAAGCCTGAGACTGCAAAACTATAAGAGCTTTTGAGTCCTATGGGTTTGATTGCATGTTCTTCATTAAAGCAGAAAAAAAATTACTAAGTTTGCATGCTGATTGTATCAGAGAGAAGCTATATTGACTGGAGGAGTTTAAGAATAAACAAACACTTAATATGAATAACATAAAGGAGTTTGCCCAGGGTTGGCTTAATGACCATTAAATTTCTTAGGTACCTTTCTACTTTGAAGATTCTTACTCTATCAAAACAAGCATTTGGGCACACAAATTAACAAATTTTATATGATTATGTGTGTGTGTTAGTCTCTCAGTCGTGTCTGACTCTTTGCAACTCTATGGACTATAGCCCACCAGGCTCCTCTGTCCATGGGATTTTTCCAGGCAAGAATACTGGAGTGGGTTGCCATTCCTTTCTCCAGGGGATCTTCCTGACCCAGGGATTGAATCCGGGTCTGCCACACTGCAGGCACTCTTTACTGTCTGAGCCACTAGAGAAGACTTAACTACAATTATGTAGTTAAGATATATTCAAAACCCACCACTAGTGAGTAAAACTAATGAGCACTGTATTTTATAAATACTAAAATGACAAGGTAGATGTCAGCAATCACTGGCACTGAAAGAATATTTTAGTCATGACTGACATTCCCACTGATTACCAAACCCAATTCTTGCCTTCCCACAGCATTCTGACATGGGACTAGATCCTGAATTCACCATCCTGCACTGGTAACTTACCTGCCTTATCCACCAGGCTATCAATTCCTTAAGAAAAGAGACTATGTCTCATTCACATTTGTTTTGCCAGCGCCTTAAAACAATGTCTGGTGGACTCAAAAACACTGTTTAACTTCACTATACTGAATTTTCACTCACACTTGTTTTTTTCTTTTTTCTTGATGGCAGTTCAGCTCTTATTTGACATAGCATCACTGACAACTAAGGAAAAATGATATCTATCCACTGGGGTCATGGATTTCTTATATGATCAAGAAACCTAATGACTGAGTAACATTAAACACAATAGAAAGCAACTTTTTAACAATGTAAAACTTTGCTGAATGATAAATAAATTGAAGATACAAAAATTTAGATTTGCATAAGAGGTATACAGGGGAAGGAAATTGCTTTTCAAATATAACATGTTCCTTAGTGAATTCACAAACAGACTTTAAACTAGCAAGTTCCCCTAGTATATTTCAATATAATTCTATTTGTAAAAATTATGATTATTCAGCTTTTAGAAGCCATAACTATTAAGCAAAGCAAAGTACAAATGCAGAAGCACAAGATGTATTATATTTCCCTAAACTTCACTTCTGGCTTCTTAATAAATGTGATTGAATTCCACATTTATTTGCCAAAGATCTTAAAAGTAATTTTAGTTTAATAGCTAACCTTCTAGTGATGTGTTACATTTTACAGAGGCACTCACTACAGTGCTATAAAAGACAACATTTTCCTGTATCAGTGTTTCTGGGTTTTAACTCTATCCCAGTCGGCATTAATTTGCCTAGTTTTTGACAGATAACATACTGTGCTCTGTGAGAGCCAAACTCAAACTCGGCACCGATATTCTAAAGAACTCCTGATACTGCAGACACTTCAAGTTCAGATGTAATCCATCAGAAGTCCACTTTATTCTCTGAAATCCTCCTGAGTACTAGGCTAGCATGCCTTACCATACACCTTTTCCCCATTCATCTTGCTCATTTATACTCACATTAGGGAAAAAAATGAAACAGCCTCACAAAGATCCAGGGGTGGTTAAGAATCCAAACTGCAGTCACCATGAATAACAAAAGTTCTTAAAATGGCAACAGATCATTTTCCTTTCTCTTTATTAGCTTTCCTTTCTCTTTTGATGCTTACCCTAAATTGGAATATAGTCTCAAAATCTCAAAGCAGTTAGCAACTGAGACGGTTAACCTTTTAAATGCAATAGGTTCACTTGCTGTTTGCTTGGAACATCACTTTTCTCTTTCCACTCTAACAGTTTACTAGAAATCTGACAAGACAGGAACATGTGGAGGGCCCAGCCCCAACCACCAGTACCTTGATGGCCAGGCCTGCGGGAGTCAACTTCTCCACATTTCGCTCATTGAGGCAGTCTTCTCCCATCAAAGAAGTGAGGTGCTGCAGGCACTCTGTGTGTCCCTGCGATGCGGCAACGTGTAAGAGATTGTTTCCACTTTCATCATGAATTTTGTCTAGATTGTCGGCAGCTAGGTGTGGCTGTACACATAGTAAGATGAGGAAAACTTAAGTCAATAAAACAGAATGAGAAGCTGTGGGGATTTTGCTCTGGGCCTTGGGAAGAAGAGATGAACTTCCAGAAGCCCTGGTGACAGTCACGGGGTTGTAATAAGTCAGAATTCCTTGCTATGAAAGCACAGGAATGCTCAAGTGACTTACGTTCATGGGAGACAGGCAACAGAGATGAGTCAACGAGTCTGTAGAGGCTCCAAGCCAGCTTTCTAACAACTCATGGCAACCAGCAGGTTTCTTGTCTGTCTCCTCCATTCCTGCTATGTTCTGAGGGCCAGACTCTGCTTTATTCCCTGTGGTAGGTTTGCTGAATGAATGAACTACCTGTCTTAACCATCTGCTTTGACTTGAGCTTTGGAGAGCTGGCTCTGACGGCAAGCCTCATGATGGGTGCTGTAGTCTGTGCTCCCCCGGGTACCTCCAAACACTTTCACCCCTAAACAAACTCCTGGGCATCTGGAAGCTATACTTGGACTCTGGTTTCTTCACCTTGAGTGAAGTTCAGTGCCCTGAGCGTGACTCATTGATAAAGACTGTTGGGTAAATTGAGGGTGTTATCATTTGGGAAACATAAAAACATGGGAAAGATAAAAGAAAGGGATGAACCAGAGAGGAAGAGCCAGGAGAAATGGAAAAGACATTTTCAAGAGACCAAAAAAAAAAAAAAAATTACTTTACTTAGTAAAATTGTTCAATGATATCATCCTATTATAACACTAAAATTTGTGGTATTAGACCAAGTGCATTACATTTATCTATGCATAGCTTTACCATGAGTAGAATCACATGGCCAAGATGTGATGATTTTCCTTGAATGAGACTTTAATTAACACCACAGTGTCAGCTCAGGTTTACTACTGTTTGATCCA
The DNA here is from genome assembly GCF_000754665.1 of Bison bison bison. Classification (NCBI taxonomy): domain Eukaryota; kingdom Metazoa; phylum Chordata; class Mammalia; order Artiodactyla; family Bovidae; genus Bison; species Bison bison. The sequence goes on along the minus strand of NW_011494807.1, from coordinate 2,647,612 downwards.
TGTCTGGAAGCCAGGAAAGAACAATGTAGGCAGATGGAATGTGATTTCAGTTTAATTTTCTCTGAGCCTAAGCAGAACAGACTTTTCTTACATCATGTTACTCTGTGTCTAGAGTCTCTGGAAAAGCTTCTTCATGCTCCCTAGACATGCAGACCTGGAACTAAATAAAAACTCCATGTGGGTCAGAGGGCAATCAAGCTCTAGGGTAAGTCTCTATCTGCAAAAGCTTTCAAACATCCTGGTCCAAGTCTTCTGAATAATGATCAGGATAAAACAGAAGACCCTCTGTTCATATATCTGGCAATTCCCCATCAGCAAGGAACTGACATCCCCACAAATAACTCAGTGAGAGCATTGGGAACCATTTGAAAAGCAAAAGGAAAGACATTAACATTCATATTTTTTAAAGTGCTGGGCTTTTTTGGGTTTTGCTTTTACTTTAGAGTACATGTCCTTATTACAGTTGAATTCATGCACAGTTCAAGTGAAATAATACTCCCTCTATAGCCATTTGTTTTTCCTTATATTAAACACCTTTTAATTTTAAAATTCCAAAGTCACATCGCCCAACTAAAGCCATGAGCAGAGATTAAACAAAAATTGGAACAAAAGCATCATCATTCTGTTACTGGTGAATGGAGTTGATAGAACTGGAGTTCTAGATGGTTAGCGTGTATTTTGAATTAGTTCATACTCACCAGGAGAGATATTTGCCCTTCTTTAACAATGTTCAAGATGCTTTTTACTTTTTTCAGGTACTCGTTCCTTTCTTCAGGTCCCTGGGAGCTGGTCCAGTTCATGCCACCAATCTGCTCCTCTAGTTTGGGGTCTGTTGCTGAGGACTGCAGATGGAAGGCCCTGAGCTGGCAATCTGGTGCCATTGCCTTGTCAACTTTCCGACTGTGAGGATCACTGAAGGTCTTGTGTAGAAAGTCCTTACCCTGGTTTTCAGGCTCATAAGCAGAGCCACTTTTAACGAGAGGAGGAGAACTCTCTGATTCTTCAGGGGAGAGCTTCTGTTGGTCCTGGACAACAGAAGATGCTTTTCTCAAGTGAGGGCTTTTCACAGGAGAAAGGACACAAAATGGTGTCATGTTAGACGGGGAGCTCTCAGCACTTCCGGTAGGGCAAGCTTTGCCGGAAAGGCCATTAATGCTTGTGCATAAACCCAAAATTCTTTTTTCCGAAGTCGCCTTGGTGAAAGAGGCCAGCTGCTGACTGGATTTGATGTAAGGCACGTCGAGAATCTCATCCATGTCGAGGTCATAATGTTCCAGCTCCCCCAGCAGGGTGCTGGGTTCGGTGCTCTTCCTCTGGGGGCTGCCCTCGACAGCTCTGGGGCCAAGCTCCTCGGGTTGGGGGCCTGGGTCAGGATCATTCCCTTTCTGGTACTCTGCCTTTTGGTTCTTTTGGTCATCACTTTCATTGTTCTCCAGAGTCTCTGGCTGGTGTTTCAATGGGGACACTCTTTTCACTGGGCGGAACTTACTATACACATCGGCGATTCCTGTGGGCTTCTGCGTGTTTGTAATAAGAGTTGAGACACCACAATTCCAGCCAGAGCTAGACACTGTTTTAAAATAAATTAAGAGAGGGGACTATTAAATTGAAACACTGAAAATAGCATGGCCATGTAGGCAGACACGATCCTCTCAAGTTGTGCTCAAAGGAAGTCTGGGTATTAAGGAACAATTTAAGAGAGAATGTAGACCATAAAACAGTTTGTACTTACCCTTGAAAAACAGTGAATGCTAAAAGAAAGTTACCACGTATTGGCTTAGAATTAATTCATGTAGTAATAATAGTAGAAGCAAATAGCAAAAGAAAACAAACCCAGACAGACACTCTGTTTTATTCCCTGAGTGGTTGCACCTCCCTGACAGTATGTTGATACTTGTCACCACTCTGAAAAACAGAATTGGAGGATAGGATCCTTTGCATTTAATAAACTTCCAAACTAATTCAGGGAGAGAAGGTATGTACCTGCATTTGTGCACACACACATAGGTATACCCTTAGAGCTCATGAAGTCTTGGAGAAAGAAGGGGTAAATGATTTAATACTGGGCAAACTTAAACTGAGAACTACTGAGTGATTCCCTAGGTGATCTGTTAGATGGATCAGGGAAAGAACAGGAAGGCATGGGATGGTCAGGACTGGCTGGACCGTGGGAGATAAGGCACAGTGGAGTTCATCCCACCCTAGACTGATTAGTATCCAAGTCAACCATAGCTCATGGGCATTTGACAGTGCTTTGTGGCATATGACCAGCAACATAACACACTGCCACACCACAAGGGAACATGCTCTTTTAGAGTCACTGCTGCCCTCCGTCGTTTGGAAAGCTGGAAATAACAGGAGGAAGTTGCAAAGGGAGGGTGAAGCAGGCAGGCTAGTATTTTTTTTTCCCCCTTCTCATTTCTGTGCAAAGTTTAGATAAAGATTGTATAGTCTGTGTTTGAGTGTCTGGTTGGGATGATGTGTCAAGTGAAACAGCAACACATGAGAGGTGAAAGACAAGCACCATCTCCTTCCACAGGGAGCCTCATATGACCAGCTGCCCCTGCCTCCCCTCAGAGGCTGACCGAGCAATGGCCTCCTCCCTCGGCCTCGATGATACAGCTTCCTGTCTGGGACAGTCCTCTGACTAGACAGATGACCCTGCACCCTGGTAACTTGCAGGCCACTGATTTATGGACTCTTACTCCTTTCCCACTTAGTTTATACCATCCTCCACCAAAGGGGTGAGGTTTCAGGATACGCCTTCCCACTTGGCATCTCCCATCTCTGTCTCCTCTAGAACGGCAGCGGGTGGGAAGGGTTTAAACCAAAGTACCTGTGTGTGTCTGTTCTTTGCCGGTGAGCACAACCCAAAAATGGGCTTCCCAGGTGGTGCGGTGGTAAAGAATTCCACCTGCCAACAGAGGAGATGCAAGAGACGGGGGTTCGATTCCTGGGTTGAGAAGATCCCCTGGGGGGAGAAATGGCAACCCACTCCAGTATTCTTGCCTGGAGAATCCCATGGACAGAGGAGCCTGGTAGGCTACAGTCCATGGGGTCTCAAAGAGTTGGACACGATGGAGTGACTGAGTACACACACACACACACACACACACACACACACAGCACAACCAAAAACTAAAGGAACCTGAGAGGAACGTATATTCGGGACTGTAACTTCTGCAATAGCCCCTGCTATCACTGATTCTTGGGGTGAAAGTAGCATACAGATGATTTAAAGTTCCCCAAATTTAGACCTGGCCATTCTTCTTCCTACTACAGTGTGTTCTCAAAGGATTCCGGTAAGTTCCAGAGTCAAAACAAAATGAGAGTGAGCGTTCTAAGCCTGAATGCTAGATACCTATTGGTGGGTGAGTTTTCCCCCTAAGTGGACCACAACTTTGCTTGTGTCTCAGAGGGTCTGCACAAAGCAATCCTTCTCTGAGGACTTTCAGGAACCTACGAGAACACTGTCAGCTGTGGAGTGAGGCCAGGATTCTGTCTAATAAGAACGTGAAGTCACTCAGTCGTGTCCGACTCTTTGCGACCCCATGGACTGTAGCCTACCAGGCTCCTCTGTCCATGGGATTTTCCAGGCAATAGTACTGGAGTGGATTGCCATTTCCTTCTCCAAGGGATCTTCCCAACCCAGGGATCGAACCCAGGTCTCCCGCATCATAGACAGACGAAACGGGTGTTAATTGAGAATATTCCAGAAGGGAAGGGAGGTATCTAGATGCTCTTAAGCTGCTGCTCCTCTGCCTTTAGCTAACTCTGGTTCTTGCATGTATACAGTTCTTGACACAGAGCAGACAATTAACAAATGCTAGTATCTGAGTTTGAATCTCACTCTGTACAACACAGTAAATTTCTTTAAAAATGCCCAAAGTGCATCCTTCTGAGGGATTCACAGCTTAATTTCACAGGGAACGAAAGTCCTTTTAATAAACTCAGAGGAGCGATAATCACCGAGAGCTGGATTTTCTAGTTATTTATGAAATGTAAATATGCAAAGGCAAAGACTAATTCCAACTGGTCCATTATAAATTTCAAAGTCTTTCTATCCTTTATATGTCCTTTTGCCCTATAAAATGTAAAGCTAAAAAAATTAATGCCTGCCAGAAATTCTTGCCAAGCCTTTAACTCTTCCTTTCAAGAACACATGGTTACTTACTTTTTTAAAAGAGCAGAGAAACAGTGGACACAGAGTTTATAATATGTAAATATGCCTTTAATTTTATCCATCAATTATCTGAAAAGCTTATAGTAGAATATATATATATTCCTTAACATTTCTGAGATATACACTTATTATTAGGGACAGCATTTGCTCATATATTGCCAACTACCTTCATGTTTTTGGAACTTCTTGATAATGTGAATCTCAGGATATAATAAAAAAATTTTCAAGCCACATAACTTAGTGGGCCAGTACAACGAGAGCATTGTACCAATGTATTTATGTATCATATAAGGTCGTGGGTTCAAAGGGCTACTCTTTTATGTTGGCTTTATTTACATGTGAAATTTTTTCCAAGTGATACAGGGAAATGGATACCATATGTTTCCCAGCTGTTTTCTTCTGACAGGGGCCATTAAGAATGCTCTATGGAAATGAATTCTGTCTGAATCTTAAGAAAACACTTCTTTCCACAGAAGAGCCTAGAAACTGAAGACTGGGCATCAACATTAGGCTTGTTGTCCTCCTTATTCAAACCTATGGTTTTTTTTTTTTTTAGGTTGAGTGTGAAATCTGTGCTTTTTAGTCTCTGTCTTGACTTCCTGGGAAAAAAAGCCCAGTTAGAAAAAAATGGATTAGATGACAAGTTTTCATGAGAATGCTCTCATTTATTACCATATACTTGTCTGAGAAGTAAAATTTTGTTTATATACAAAAGATAAAACTCAATTAGTTTCTTTCTCCTAAGCTGGGAAAATGGGCATTTTAAGCATAACATCATTGCCCTTAATGACTGACAAGATTTTCACTTCCAATTCGACAAGTCTACCAAAAATTCCACTTATACTGTTGTTCTATGCCAACACCATAATAAGTTTCTTACAATGCATGGAAACAAAGATCAGACTAACTATGGTTACTAGGAAGACTTTTAGGCTAAATTTGTTTCCTGGAAATCATGAATAAACAATTCACATGTTAAACTTTAAATCTCTGAAAATCTGATCTATTATCTTATGAGATCTTTACAAGCTCTGTAAGAACACAGTCTGTGTCTAATTTCTCTCTATCCGTCAAAGCACCCAGGAAATTCCTTTATACGAGTAGGTTCTCAGTGACTTTTTGGTACAGTGGATTCATTTTCAACATCTTATGAAAGGAAACATATAAAATACACCTTAAACCAGTCCTGATTATGGCACACATTTTCTAAATGGTCAGTAGGTGAATGGAAGTGCATTTGAGGCTGACTTATAGGCCATAATTCCCTCTCCTAATCTAATTGGCACTTGGAATGTCTCCGATCTCCAGCAGGGTGTTTCCAACTGCCTGCTGACCATCTACAGGTCACCATGTCTTCAACAAGCATCTAACGTGAGCCCACGTCATGCAGGTATGTTTAACAGGTAGAATGTTCTGATCCAGGGGTTGTATCGCCTTCCACACTGGCCTGCTTTCTCCTTTCCACTTCCTTATCCAACACACACCCTCTCTCTCTCTATTCCATCTTCTCTAAATGTATTCCGGAATCATATGACCATGTATGCTGGCTCCCAAGCAAACTACCTCCAAGGCATCACTAATCTATTTCTTTTTTTAAATTAACTTCTGTTGGAGTATAGTTGGCTTACAATGCTGTGTTAGTTTCTGCTGTACAGCAAAATGAATCAGTTGTGCATATACGATATCCACTCTTTTTTAGATTCTTTTCCCATATAGGTCATTGCAGAGTAGTAAGTAGAGGTCCCTGTGCTATACAGTAGGTTCTTAGTAGCTATCTATTTCACATAAACATGTGTATATGTCAAATCCCAACTTCCCAATCTATCCTTCCCTCCCTTTCCCTCTTGGTAACCACAGTTTGTTTTCTACATCCGTGACTCTATTTCTGTTTTGTAAATAAGTTCATTTGTACCATTTTTATTTCAGATTTCATGATCCAGCAATCCCACTCCTGTGCATATATCTGAAGAAAACCATAATTCAAAAAGATACACGTACCCCAATGTTCACTGCCGAACTATTTACAATAGCCAGGACATGAAAGCAACCTAAATGTCCACTGATGGATGAATGGATAAAGAAGATGTGGTACATACATGCGATGGAATATTACATGACCATAAAAAATAATGAAATAACTCCATCTGCAGTGACATGGATGGGCCTAGAGCCTGTCATACTGAGTAGAGTAAGTAAAAGACAAATATCATATGATATCGCTTATATGAGGACCCTTCTCTTTTATGATCCCTGCCCCTCAGCCCTTAGGCAGCAAGTCTTACTGATCCTCAATCCTTCTCTAATTTGGTCCCTTGCTTCATCTTACCACACTGACTAGACCACACTGAGACCTTCCCATAGTCTGTGCAGGGTTCTGTCTACTTCTTAGGTTTTCCTTTTTGATCTCCTATTCAGATAAGTCTGATTTTGTCACTTCTTAATTTAGAAACTTTGAGGTGGCTTTGTACTGCCTAAAACAATATTTCCCCACTATGGGGGAGGCATATCCCAGTGCACAGAAACCATGCTAAATACCCCTGATTTAAAGAATAAGCAAGCTTCTCACTTTTCAACTCTTTCTTCTTCTTAATTTAAGAACTCTGTTAGGTGCTACAATGACTTTAACTCCTCCCCCAAACTTACAAACTCCTTTCAGAATAATGAGACTGTGGGCCTTCACCTCAGAGACTTTCATTAGCAAAGAGTTCACAGAAACACTTTATTTCTATCCCATTTTAACGATGTCCTTGAATTTACTATGACACCGATTTTCCACTTACAACACTGACCTAAAGTTTCTCTTAAAAACAAATATGCTAAAAATAAGTGGTCTTAGAAAAACAGGTTTAAAATAATAATACAAGTGGTTTACAGGTAAAACAAAAATGGCAGAGAAAACTTTACATGTACCCATGTTGCAGAAACGATACTTGAACAACTAAGTTTTGACGAACCTTCTACTTTCAGGATAGTAGCTAAATTCTTGAGCATTCTTTATTTTCTAAGTTATCTTCTCATCTCAGCACCATTATTCCCACATCACTCAGTTTCCTCTGCCTTTCCATCACTAAACTCACCCTTTCTGGATGCCCCATATCCTTCTTTCATTCTCCCTCCTTGTGGAGAGCACCCCTGTCCCATGAGGCCTTTGCTGCCTTCTCTGCCTGTTCTTGCCTGGAGAATCCCAGGGACGGGGGAGCCTGGTGGGCTGCCATCTATGGGGTCGCACGGAGTCGGACACGACTGAAGCAACTTAGCAGCAGCAGCAGCAGCTGCCTGAGATGGAAGCTCATCTGCCAAGATTCCCCTCATGTGTTACCTCCTTGGTTCACTTCCTCTGACTTTCCCAGGTAACTGTTGTCCCTTGCTTCTCAGTGCCCTGAGATAGACTTGCCCATACTGAGAGTCAGGCATTTATAAAGCTCTGTTTCAACAATTCACTTGAGCATCTGTCTCACCTTCTCTACTGAGAGTCTCTTAAAGACTGCTTATGAACCAATCTGTTTATAACAGCCCTCTCTCAAGCACAGCATGTCACAGATACAGGGACCAAGGACTAAACCTTTTAAAAAATGAATAAATGAATGAAGGGAGGAGAGAGGGCATTGCACAGGGGAAACAAAGGTACAAAAGAACATGCTAGACCAAAGATGCAAAGTATACTACATACATATGAGTCTTGTCACAGTGAGTCACTCCTGCCCACATTTTAGACACATTGAATGTGTTGAATATTTCAAAGACAGTCTTGGTAAAGCTACTGAAGATGTGCTATGTATTATTTTCAAGTATTTCCTAAGTTCTAAGCCAAAATTGCTTCATCTGTAAAATAAAGGGGTTAGACACATGATGGCTAAGACCTGACCCACCTCTAAATTTCTATGACTGTATGGAAAGTCTACAAATAACAGGGCTCTTTATTCTGAGTGACTCACTATGAAACACTATAATTCTTCTGGATCCATGTCTTTCAACAGATCCTCACAAATTTATAATTATGAGGCTAAGCTGATTGCTGACACAGAACAACTCTTTGGCTCTTGGGACTGATAAATTAGTATTTTCTTAGGAAGATAATGTACAGTTTGCAATTGCAACGGTGGATCCAATTTTTGAGACTGAACGTCAGTGCTGGCTCCCAAAATGTCTATTTTACTTCTAAATATGGAGTTATGTGTCCATACTAGAAAATTAGCTTTAGACATCAAGAAGAAAAAGGGGATATCTTTATGATAAAATACTGTTTTCTTGCTATTTATTGTTAAAAGGTAAAGGAATACTATTTTCCTTGAGAAACAAAACAATCAGCTTTAGCTGTAATTGCCTTAACATGTACACAACAATGCCCTTCACATCTACAGCTACTGGAAACCCAGGCATCTTCAAGGACATGACTTCAAAGTTCTCCAAGAGGCCATTTCCCTCCACTTCTATACCTAAGAGAGGGATATCAATGAAAGATCAGGAGGATCAATGCTAGAGTCAAGTTTCCTGAATCCAATGTAAATGAAATCCATTGTGGGCCCACTTATCAAAAACACTTCAAGTTCCAAAGAGTGGTGACAGGTGACTTACATCATCTCATGACAAATGAAGAAGGATACATAGCCTGACTGAAGATTACTTGCTGAGTACTCTCTGTACCATCCATGGGGACTAGATTGGAACCTGAACTAAGAAAGGGTTAACTTTGAATCTGGAGCATTGTGTCAGGCCACGATGTTGGGAAGAGCTGGTGGAAGTGAGGAACACATGTT
>NW_011494807.1:2635378-2638572 GCF_000754665.1 Bison bison bison | reverse complement strand
AACACATGTTTCTGGAACGTCCCCATGGAGTTGTCTTCTCATCCCTTTCACTGGTGCCACAGACCCTTTATTGAGCATGCTGTGAGGCTAAGGGGAAAGTATAGAGGATTTTCTTATAAAAATACCAACTGAAAATTTATTCACATTGAGAGTTAAAATATTAATGGAAAAGATTCATTGATTTGGTTCTCAACTTCCTGAATTTAAGTGGCTGCTGATACCAAGCAGCTGTAGAAAGTGTCAGATTCCAGTTTTGTAATTCCCAGCCCTGCCCTGAACTGTCAAGACCTGCTCACATCACTTTGTGCCCCATCTGCACACATCTATTTGTTGGGTGAAAACTCATAGGAATACTCAAAATCCCTTACTACCTGAATAGAAAAGATACTTCTTCACCAAAGATGTATGTTCTATCATGAAATGTGACATAATATTTTTACTACTTAAAATGTTTGGACCTTTTAAAAGTATGGTTCCTATAAAAGAGCAGTGGGTGATTCTCAAGAAAGTACATGGTTTTAGTTATTCTGTTACCTAAAATGGCTTCCCAGGTGGTTCAGTGATAAAGAACCTCCTGCCAGTGCAGCAGACTCAGGTTTGATCCCCAGGTCTGGAAGATCCCTGGGTCTGGAAAATTCCCTGGAGAAGGGAATGGCAACTCGCTCCAGTATTCTTGCCTGGGAAATCCCACGGACAGAGGAGCCTGGTGGGCTCCATGAGGTCTCAAAGAGTCTGATAGGAAAGCATGTTGACCTTCACTCTGACATCAGCAAAACCTTTTGAGTGGATTAACTCTTGTATCCACTCTAAGCCCATTACCAGGTTTCCTTTTTTTCCCCTCTCTCAGTGCTAAATTGTAGAGAGAGATACACATCCACGCAGGGTACAAAGGCTCAGCAAGCAGAGAAGTGTGGAGACAGGGGAGAGCTTGCTCAGCATGGTTTCTGGAAAGTGCAGAACCACGCTTACCAGTTTTAACTGAAGGTGGCGATGTTTTACAGTGCTGATCTGTCAAGGCCAGGAAACATCAGGAGACTGCTCCTTGCTAAGAGAACAAGAGGCAGAGGGGGTGGGCAGGGCAGGGGATGGGGGTGAAAAAGATCCCCATCCTCTACCCTCTACTCGACAGCTCCAACAGATGGCTGGCTCCCAGAATGCCATCAGTAAAGTTTTCTCTGTATGAAGTCACGTATCCACATTAGGAATACAGCTTTAGATACAAGAAGAGAAAAGGGTGTACACATCTTTAGGATGCAAGAGTGTTCTCCCACTTTTTAAAAACTAAACGTTAAATGAACTCTATTTTCCAGAAAAAAGTGTTCAGTGTATGAACTCTGGTCCCATTTTGAGGGGGAAGCACTTAAAGGTCTGGAAGGGTGGAGAAATGGGAGGAAGAAGTAGCCTGGCCTGCAGCCCCCGTTTTCACTAGGGTCTGCCCACCTGAGCTGGTGGGGCCCCGGCAAAGCTCTCCATTACAAGGCTGTGGAGAGAACAGGGCAGGTACAGGGAATGCAGCAAAGAGCAGACAGAGGCTCGTCCGGGAGAAAGCCGAGCAGAGCCGCGTTCCTCTCTGTCCACTGCGGCTCAGCACACACTTCTCAGGCACTGTTATAAACTATCAGAAAATAAAAAACCCCTCCAGTTTCTTAATTAGAACTTTCCTAAAATGTCCTCCATCTTTAAATTGCTAACACACTATGTTGGTGTAAAACCTCCTATGTTTCTGACTACAAGGCAAGTGTATGATTTCACTAGATGTTTTCATAGCAACTGCAGAGGGTGAGTGGTGCCTCTGTTCTTCTCACTTGAATATAAATGTGAACTAAGAGAATTTTAAGCGTTATATGGAAAGTTACACACTATGCTGACTGCTCAACCAGGACTGAGATTCCTGGACTTCAACTTTCTTTCCGTAATACCACAGAACTGCCTTATCAAAATGAAAAGCATCCCCTAAACATGTGACCCACATTTTTTTTTTCTATTTGGGTCACATGTGGGCAATGGAATCCTAGACACCAGTAATAAAACCTGGTTGTACTCATTTCAGATTCACTTTAGTCTAAATCCCTAACTGTATACGCTATCTATAGATTTTGGTAACCACTGACTATGAAGTAACATTAGTAAAATGGCTTTTAATAACAAGTTTTCTTAGAAACAGTTGAGTAGAAGAATTTCCCTACTTTGTTTATCTTTAATGGCATCAGCCTAAATTTAGAGTCATTTTATCACCGAGAATTAGTTCTGAATTCAGCTGCCAATTCCTTCAACTGGTTAAAGGTGGCAATTTCTTTGCAGTATAAGCAAGAGATACAAGAATAGGATAACACTTATTCAGAAGTGCTAAAGTAACTGGTAGAATGTTAAAAGGCTCTTACAGGGTCCATTCATTCTACAAACATCTGTTGAATGTTCTCTGTGCACACGGTTCTAGGGGTTTAGAGGGGAATGAAACAGACATAATCATTGTCCGTAGAGGGCAAGCCAACAGGCAGGCAAGTATACAGATGAATGAGAAATTACAAAATGCAAATTGCTCTGATGGAACAGAGAACAGATGAGAAGCCTCATCATGGCAATGATAGGTCCTAAGCCAAGATCTGAGGATGAGAACACAATTACTTGAGGGTAAGATGAGAATTACAATTCTCATCTTTCTCCTGCGGGGAAAATATAGGATAAGAGATGATTTTGTGGAGATCTGGGTAGAAGGAAGCCCATCCTCAAATGTTTGATGCCAGACAGAATCTGGCAGGTTTCATAGTTCTCATACCTAGAGCAGAGTGAGCCAGGGTGAAGGAGAGCAAAGATGAAGCTAGGCAAGGTTGTCAGGGGCCGATTCATTTGAGGGTTTTATTGACCACAAAAAGGAGTTTGGTTTATATTTTAAGTGAAATGGGGTATTCTTAGGGGCGTTCCACAGAGAATAAAAGGGTTTGTTTTACATTTTCTATAATTTTATTTATTATTTATTTATATATTGGCTATTTAATAAATATTTATATATTTATCAAATTTAAATAATTTTATTTATTTATTTATAAATATATATATTTATATATTGTCTTCACTGCTTTGCTAGAACAGGTGCTATTCTTTGTTGTCACGGTCCTCAGACTTCTCATTGTGGTGGCTTCCCTTGTGGAGCAAGGGCTCCAGGCACACAGGCTTCAGGAGCTGCAGCACACAGG
>NW_011494807.1:2629428-2635228 GCF_000754665.1 Bison bison bison | reverse complement strand
TGTCCCCTGCACTGGCCGACAGATTCTTATCCACTATCTACCAGGGAAGTCCAACTTTATATTTAAAAATACATCTTTGTGCCTACTTGGTGGAAACATGGGGTGGTAGAATTGATGGTGAAGAAGGAAGTGAGACTAGTTCATGGTTGTTAACTCAGATGAAATGTAAGGGTGGTTTAAGTCAGGGCTTCTCAAACTTGAGGGCTTCCCTTGTGGCTCAGCTGGTAAAGAATCCATCCGCAATGAGGGAGACCTGGGTTCAATCACTGGGTTGGGAAGATCCACTGGTGGGAATGGCTACCCACTCCAGTATTCTGTCTTGAGAATTCTATGCATTGTATAATCAGTCCATGGGGTCTGGTCACAAAGAGTCGGACATGACTGAGTGACTTTCACTTTCACCTTCTCAAACTTGCATCTGCACAAAGGATTGGCCTGGAGAGCTTGGTAGGATGCAGATTCTGATGTGGGAGTCTGGAGCAGGGCCGAGTCTGCATTTCTAACAGGCTTACGGGTGGTGCTGACCGTGCTTGGTTCTGGCTCCAGATCGCACCGTGAGACGCGAGGGCCTGAGCAATCAGTGCCGTGGAAGGGTCTGGATTTTTGTAGATGATTCTTTACTGCCTCTGAGAATCCTTCAACTATGAGATTCTAGTATCCTGTTTCTATTACATGACTTTCAAATTTTTTTCTTAGGGGAAGAGTCAGGGCAAAGGAGCTAAGTGGACAAAGCGCGTCCGTTCATTTTAAATAGGAAGAAAGAGCCCACTGGGAGACTAAAGAAAAAGGATAAGCTCTCAGCCAGAAGTGGGGTGCTCTCTGAGATGCTGAGAAACTCCAAAATCAGTAATGATGCTCCCCTCCCCAGTCATACCATTGCTGTGATTGTGAAGGCGGGGCAGGGAAAATCCCTCCTCCCTTATGACGGAGTGACTTCTGAGGAGGAAGTCACCTGGGGGCTGCACAAGGTCAAAAGCACTCAGGTTCTGTACCAGTTTTCCCATGACCCTGGGCTTCATTTTTTCCCCTACCTCCCTCCATGATGCTTATCTCCCTGAGTTCTCACCCTTCCTTACTGGGATTCCCTTGAACTCATTTCTACCAAGAGGAGATTTCTCCACCAGTTTTGAGTTCAGTAAAACCAAAATGGGGGGATGAGACTGGGTCTCTGCCCTGAATTTTTCTCCCTCTCTGACAATGCCTCATTCCTGACTTTCTTAACTGCACAACCTTCTAGACAATCAGGGAGGTGCAGGGCTTATATCCATGGCTAAGCAAAGGGAAGAAATATTCAAGTAAAGAAGGGGAAAAGATGCAATGTATTTAATCTCTGCCACTGCCAACCCTTTACATTATTTTTGACAAGAGTTTTATTTTTAACTTCTCTATCACCCCCTGGTTCCTATCTTTCCCTGTACTGACTTCATATTCTTTCTTTCAGAAACATAAGCTAAATATGGGGTTATGTGTTAATCCGTAAGTGTTAATGGATTAAAAGCAGACAGAGGGGGCAGCTCTGTTTTCCTAAGATCTGTGGTTCATTCAAAGTGATGGCCATACACATTTTGTAACAGCAGAAAAAAGCAGTGGATAAAATGGCCCTTACATCATGGTGACAACCATACAAAAAATACGCCTCATGAAAAAATGCTAGAAATATAGTGATTTTGTTTTGGTGGCATGGTTAATTGTAGCTTTTACCTACCATTTAAAAAATGAATTATGTCACCATTATAATTATAATTTTGTTAAAAAAAAATAAAAAATTACTAACATGCTCACCTATATGCTTTACTGTATGTAAATTTTTACTGTGGTTAAACAAGACATTTGTCATAAATGTCAGATTCTTTGCCATATCAGGTTGAAGTGTTCATTTTCTTGCCTGAGATCTTAACAAATCTGTTTCGCAATTCTTTGAGTTCATTTTATATTAGATCATGTGAAATGGATTAGTTAGCAGGCTTTCAATTTAAACTTCTATACCAACTTTCGTTTTCATGCTTTTAGGGAAACCTTAATAATATATAAACAGGAGGTTTATATATTTAGCATCATTAGCTATACCACAGCAGCACTGAAAGGATAAATTTCATGTCAATATATTATTTTTGGTGCTAGCCAAATCCTTGAAAAGTCTTAGAAAACCATGGATTTTCAAATGTTCAGGGTTTTTTTTTTTTTCCACAAAATTTGCATGCACAAAGGCTAAAAATATAGCAAATTCATAAGGTTTCTAAATAAACATCCAAAATGACTTTTACCAGATACTAACTGGTTCCAAATAGGAAAAGGAATACGTCAAGGCTGTATATTGTCACCCTGCTTATTTAACTTCTATGCAGAGTACATCATGAGAAACACTGGGCTGGAAGAAGCACAAGCTGGAATCAAGATTGCCGGGAGAAATATCAGTAACCTTAGATATGTAGATGACACCACCCTTATGGCAGAAAGCAAAGAGGAACTAAAGTGCCTCTTGATGAAGGTGAAAGAGGAGAGTGAAAAAGCTGGCTTAAAGCTCAACATTCAAAAATCGAAGATCATGGCATCCAGTCATTACTTCATGGCAAACAGATGGGGAAACATTGGAACCAGTGATAGACTGTTGGGCTCCAAATCACTGTGGATGGTGACTGCAGCCATGAAATTAAAAGACGCTTACTCCTTGGAAGGAAAGTTATGACCAACCTAGATAGCATATTCAAAAGCAGAGACATTACTTTGCCAACAAAGGTCCATCTAGTCAAGGCTATGGTTTTTCCAGTGGTCATGTATGGATGTGAGAGTTGGACTGTGAAGAAGGCTGAGCGCCGAAGAACTGATGCTTTTGAACTGTGGTGTTGGAGAAGACTCTTGAGAGTCCCTTGGACTGCAAGGAAATCCAACCAGTCCATTCTGAAGGAGATCAGCCCTGGGATTTCTTTGGAAGGAATGATGCTGAAGCTGAAACTCCAGTACTTTGGCCACCTCATGCGAAGAGTTGAGTCATTGGAAAAGACTCTGATGCTGGGAGGGATTGGGGTCAGGAGGAGAAGGGGACAACAGAGGATGAGATGGCTGGATGGCATCACTGCCTTGATGGATGTGAGTCTGAGTGAACTCCAGGAGTTGGTGATGGATAGGGAGGCCTGGCGTGCTGCGATTCATGGGGTTGCAAAGAGTGGGACACAACTGAGCGACTGAACTGAACTGAACTGAACTTTAAAAAGTATGATTTTTCTTTACTCAAATGGTCATACCAGTGATCTTCTCTACTATTTAGGTACTGAAATCCTTTCAGTGTCTCTTCTCAAACACACCCCAAGGCCATTTATTACTGTTACATAACCAAGTTTCCCAACCTTAGCACAACTAAGTTCTCCGATGCAAAACTGCATTAATATTTATCTGCCTTCTTTCATAAGAAAATTATATGAGCTGAGCAGATACATACTTGTAAGAATCACGAGACACTTAAACCATGAATTGAAACAAATGTGTATTTGAGTGTCCAATTAATTAAAAGAAACTCGAAGTCAATGAAATTGAATACATTTGATTTGAATACCATATGTTGATTTAACGCATTTAATCCTCATATGGAGGAAATGGAGAACAGAGTTAACACTCCCTGCCTTATTCTGTCGTCTTTCTCTACACGAGGAACAGGGATTAAGCAGAGAAAACATGCAAATGTTTTACAAATAACTCTCTCTTACAGGTGCAAAATTTTCAGACATAACATCCTTGGTGCTAATCCTTGCCTCACACCACTAGCCACGCACGGTTCCTGAGATCGCGACTATTCTTCAGCTGTTAAACTTCATAGGGGCTCTGCAGTCAGTAGACTTGCCTTCAAATGCGGAACTCTGGGAAAAGTATTTGTTCTCTGTGAGTCTCAGTTGCCTAGTCAATAAAATGGGCATTTATTTTCCTTATCAATAAAAAGACCATTAGTATAGTCTTTCCTGTGAGAATTATTTTGAAAGTAAAAGTGTAAAGTGTTTGTTGACCAGTTATGTGCAAATCTTTGCAACCCTATGGGCTGTAGTCTATCAGGCTCCTCTGTCCATGGAATTCTCCATGTAAGAATACTGGAGTGGGTTGCCATTCCTTTCTCCAGGGGGATCTTTCTGACCCCGGGATCAAACCTGGGTCTCCTCATCTCAGGCAGATTCTTCACTGTCTGAGCCACCAGGGAATTATTCTGAGGACAAATAAGCTGTGTTCAGAAGACCTTGCCTAATACCTGGTACACTGAGCACCTCAGACATACTGGGAGAGCTCAGTAATACCTGGACAACTCCAAAAACACCAAAGTTTGTTCTCAGGCGCCTAAGTCCTAGTTGTTCTTCTTCCTCCTGCCTTCCTCGGGTATCTGCAATTTCTTCACATTTCTTTTCAAAACCTTTTTTGCTGACAAAAATTCTGTTTAGTCATACAGTGGCTCAGACTGTAAAGAATCTGCCTACAACGTGGGAGACCTGGGTTCGATCTCTGGGTTGGGAAGATCCCCAGGAGGAGCACAGTTGACAGTATTACCCTGTCAGGGAAAATACAGATTTTAATAGGAATCCATGCCTTTGGCTATGGGAAGGGCACTCAGAGCAGACTCGTGGTGTCGGTGAGCAAATGGAAGGCACAGGGGGCCTGCCCCAGACCTCTGGCAGCACTCGGCCATTCGCATTTTCAGAGTCCATGTGGAGCTGGTACAGGGCCCAGGGATGCAAAGCGGGTAACCCTGGGCTGTATGTCTCATGGAGAAGCTTCCAAGGGCCACCAACAGGGTTCATCTGAACTCCTGCTCTTCTCGGAACACTTGGAAAAACAGGCAGAAAGGACAGGCACTGCTTGTGCCTCTGCAGCCCACTAGGGGTGGCAGGAAAGGTGTGTGCTAAGTTCTGAGGCTGATCAGTGGGGCTGACAGGTTCTGATCAGATCACACATGGGGAGGCCTCGGGTGCAGTTCTGGGTGCACCACTTTTAAGAGGGATGCTGATAAATGAAACGTCCACAAGAAAGCAAGAAGCCTGAGCAGGACACACTCAAAACTGGGGAGGGAAATTTTAGTTTGGAGAAGACAAAACCAAGGGTGAATGCCATCTCCAGACACTTAGTGGCAGCACCCTTGCCCAGGAGGAACGGTCCTTCTCTACGGTTCCAAAGGGAAAATCAGGTATCAGGATGGACATCTGAGGGCCGCTGATTCTGGCTGAACAAAAATTAACCACTGATTTTGGCTGAACAAAAACTAATCTCTGTGAATAGGTGGCTTTGTGAGACTGTGAGCTCCCCGTCACTAACATGATGGGGTATAGGCTTGGATGATCCCATCAGCATAGTAACCATCACTTTCTAAGATCTGATGGGTTTGGGACTACAGTAGTATTACTTTTAGCCTTTTAAAAACTCACTTATAAATAATCAAAACATTTTTCATTTAAATTTAAAGAAAAGTTGAAAGAATAAAAAAAGTACAAAGAACACATGTATACTCTTTACCCACATCCATCGACTGTCAACATTGTACCCAACTGCTTTTATTATCTGCTCTTTCTCACTTTCTCTCCTTTTTAAACGACATGATTTTTAGGGATCCTTCTTCGAGAGTTATGACTCTAGGCTTCCTTCCAGGTAATAGGAATTCAGAAAAATTGGGATTCTGTTGGCAGTGCTCTTAAGAGGTCTTAGCATAAAACCTGAACTCCACGTTCCTTGACTCACAGGGCCCTGTAGAGTTTGACCCTCCCTGAGTGGCTCCCTGGCCTCATCCTCATTTTGATCACCCCACCCCCCACCACTCGACAGCCACACTGTC
>NW_011494807.1:2615854-2629328 GCF_000754665.1 Bison bison bison | reverse complement strand
CCCCCCCCCCCCCCCCCCTCCACAGCCATACTGGTTTTCTTTTTCTTCTGCATCCACTAAGCTGATTTCTGACTCAGAGGCGCTGCACTTGCTAGTTCCTCTGCCTTGAATGCTCTCCACTGGCTTTCCCATGGCTGGGCCCTAGGAACACTCCCTGATCCCCAAACTCTTCTCTCTTCCCTACTATAAGTTAATTTGTCACAAGCCTCACATCACCTCATCACTATTGGGAATGATCTGGTTTATGTATTCATTTGCTTGCCTTTGTCTGTCACCCCCCAGGATGTAAGTACTTTGAGAACAGGGCCTGTCTATACCTTGTTTATTACCCTGTCTTCAGTGCACAGGACAGAAAACACACAAGTTACTTGAGGAATGAATAAATAAAAGAATGAGTGGCTCCAAGAATAGCTATCTCATCAAAGACTTGTTAATACCAGGATGGACATTACTATTTGATGGCTTACACAGAAAGTGCCTAACGGACTTAAAGGTAAAGAGACACGTCTCTGTTGGGTGGGGTATGTTCACAGTCACTAGAAGTTTAGGGGAAAGTTCCCCCATCCAGAAGACGTGGACTTTTCTCAGGAGCCAGTGTGTCTTCTGCTGCCATGGGTTCGAAAAGATTATCATAACAACGGATATCTGCAAGGGCTCCTGGAGCCAACTCCTCCTAGGTTGTTGAAACAAGAAAGACCTGGGGCCGGGATGGGGGGCCAGTGTGGGGAGCTGGGGACTATTTCTACATCTGAATGCCCATGGAACTCATTGAGACTGGCTCAGTTCTTTCAGAAAGGGAAGGTGAAAACTTTACTATATTGAGATTTCTTTCAAAGGAGTTCACAGATAATTCTACAGTGGTGCTTTGGAGAGATTGATTTTTCGTGTGTTTCTTTTTCTAAGATCGCTCTTGCTCTATTAGGAAGTGTTTTACCAGCCTCCAAATGGTCCATCAAATTGGAGGTATACATGTGATCCCATTAAAGAGGCCTGAGTTTTTCCTTCAAACATTCGTTTCTTGTCAGGTCTAATCATTGGTGATTACCTTGAGCATTGGATGTTTGCTCTGGGTGAGTCTGAAGGCATCTGAACTTGAAATTGGCCTCCTTCTCAACCACAGAAGAAATCTGTAACAGCGCCTATTGTGGAAGTGGCTACAAGTCACATGACCTGGAGAAAAATGGAATAAACCACCCCTAGGAAAATTATTTTTAAAAGTTTTGGTTAATTCACTTAACTTGGTAAGCAAGAAAAACTATTTAACAAAGAACAAATTTTCCACTTCACTGGTGAGGGAAAATGCTAGCTTTTAAAGTTTTAAAATATCCTGAAATTAAATTACTATCCCTAAGTCTAGCTATCTGATAGTATAAGGAATGTATAAGAGAACAGACTCCAGAGACAGACTTCCTGGAGTTTGAATCCCAACTCCGTAATGTAATTGCTGTGTGACTCTGGGTAAGATAATTAACTTCTCTGCTCCGTGCCTCAGTTTGCCCATCCATATAATACAAACATCCTAATGGTACTTAGTTCACAAGGATTTTAGGATTGAGTTAACACAAGTAAAGGGCTTACAGCTGTACCTGGCACATTAAGCACTACTGAAGTGTTTGCTATTAAGTCTTCTTTCTTACTCTACATCTTCAACTTAAAAAAAAAAAAAGAAAATCTTGTATCTCCAAAGTACCTTCAGATACATCACCTAATTTTGATACTAACAGTAGCCTAGCAACACTGGCAGAAAATTTTCTTTTTTATTTTATAGATAATGAGTCACAGGCTCAAGGTGGGATAGAGGGTAAAGGGTTGCATGCTAACTCAGATGGAGGTCTTGGACTCTGAGGCTGGGGGCCTGTCCACTGAATCTGCTGCCTTTGTCACTGATCACAGGGTTCAACTCTAAATCTGGGGATGGCTTTTAAGGAGGCACATTCTGATAAGTCTTGTGATCAAAGCCTCTGTTAACCCCATAGAAACTTGAGTGTGCTTGAAATTAAAAAAAAAAAAAAATTAATGGAGGTAAGCGAAAACTTTCATTTGCACTTCAAACTATCTTCTGTGACGATTCTGACCCAGACAATGAAACATTACTTTCACTCACACAGAAAAACAAAGAGATAAACAAACCTAGATAGACGAATTATTTTCCCCACCTCATCTAAACAAACTGTCGATAGTAAACAAACGATCCAGAAGAAAAGTAAATAAGTTTTGTACAGTTGTTTCAGTTCAAAAGGCCTAGAATTCTCATAGCTGTATAGGTAGAAAGATCTATTTATTTTCAAACACAATGCACCTAATTCAAGGATTATCTTAAGTCTCCCATCATCTGCAGTTCTTAGGATTCTAGTTACTATCAGAGGTCCCACTTTGGCAAGGTTAATGGTGATGCCTTAGAGTAATTAGTTGGAAAAATAACAAACATCATTTCATAGTTTAATGCTATGGTATCATTCCCATCAATATCCTTTTTTATTTTCATTTTTTGCCCATCACAGAGAGAAAAGCAGAGAGGCTTAATTTGATTTTCAGAAGGAAAAACAATCCTGAATGTACTTTTATTTTGGTCGAGGGTGGGGGGCGGTGCAAGGAGAAAAGGTCAGCCAGCTGGTTTTCATCTATATGCCATAATTCTCTGTTTAGTTTACACTATTAAACTCCAAAGCTTTGCTTTAATCTTAACTGTTACAGTATGCCTTACTGCAGATTCTATCATGTCGCATCCCTGATAGGATTTCAGACTTTGGCAAAGCACCATCCCCCAAGTTGGTCCTTGCCATCTGGGTAGTAAACGTATCCAACATTTTTTCATTGGCGCCTGCATCATTATGTTTTGTCACCAATGGTTTCTCGGGTTTGCAGTAAATTGCTGCGTATACTGTGGTTTGGAGCCACCACGATGATCGCCTACATTTATTTGTATACAACTGGGTCCTCATCAGGGCCTCCCTGTCCAGTTAGTCTCTGGAGGATGACCTAACATCTGTTTGTTGGGGGTGGGTGGTGAATGGAGAAGCCATAAAAGAAGAAGAAAACAGAAAGCAGGAGCAACCAATTTGATGGGGGAAGAGATTCCAGGAGGAGTCCCCCACACTCTAAGATGCAGGTTAAAAAGAGATGAGTGAAACTTACCTGATCTGTCTTCATTTTGTGAATCACATCTTCGGCACAGTTCCGGGATGGTCTTGAGTGATGTGACTGAATACTGAACAGGAAGCCAGAGGAAAAAGAGTGTAAAGTAACAGTTTAAAACAAGAGCATTACATTCACTCAACTGGCCAGAAAACCAAAACACAAGAAGTGATACTTGAGTACAACATGTATGTCCAGAAAGTCTAAGTTTACACTAAATGGACTGCTTGGTGATCTGGCTGTAGCCCAGACTCTACCTATAAACATGTAAGTAGATGCAGATTAAAAAGAGGTCTGGACAGTCCTTTAACAAATGAGGTGGGGTATAGCCAGCAGATATTCTATTTCTTCTGCTACTTGTGGAAGATGGATTTTTCTGAACCTTGACAGTTTCCAGAAGATGGCCATAATATTTGCACTCTGAATCCTAAGAGTGAATCTATGTATGGAAAAAAAAAGTCAAGAGGAGGAGCACCCGGCTTCCTACAGCAGCCAGGGTAGCCAGGATCCATCTCTCCTGAACTACAGAAATGTCCCTAATGCTGCCACAAATCATACTATGATCTCCATGGGAAATATCAGGATAATGCTATGAAAAGCGAGAAGAGCACGGTTCTGTTTGAAAGCTCATCTGTTTCACAGATAGATTAGTCTAAATTGAAAGAAACCACCCTTCAGGCTCTGTCCCAGCACCAACTCAGGGGCTGCTATCAGGATGATAGATTATGACATAAAGGGGCATAAAATCAGAGGAGCTACAACAAATGTAAAATCAATAGTTATAATGTATAGGAATGACATTTGATGCCAATTAATCTTTCTTTGGAGAAGGGTGTTTTAAAACAATGTAAATAGGATGAACTCTTTCTTTAATCAAAGGCCAAGTCAGGGACGGTCTTCAATCATACTTTAATTCATAATATATAGCTTCCTAAAAAGTTTACTCCGCACCTTTAAGAACGATGCTCTTATGTAAATGAGCATGGATTCTGAATGACTTCACGTTGCAAAACTGGGAGGGGGATTGAGAAAAACAAAAACATTTAATCTAAAAGAAAAATGATCACGAGAAGCTCATTAGGATTATTCCAGCATTACAAGTGAGGGATGTGTATTTGGGACACATTTGTCTATAGGAAGGTGCTTCAGTTAGCTTGACGTTGACGGATGAAGCAGTGTCTACACTGAGCTCCCCCACGTCCCACCCCTGCACTTTCCATGCAGCATCAGGACAGCAAGACAGAGGGAGGGGCAGTTGGAGCTATTGTCAGTTAGCCAATTGCACATCACAAACAAATTAAATTTCCAGTACTTCCACGTGAAGAATGAAATCCCAGATGACTAATTAGAGAAATGACTCTTACCTGCCTGATGCAATAACATCCTGTTTATGTTGGCTATTCCTCAGAGACTACAGGTGTTTTAGCAAACCCGTTCACATCCTCCAGGGAAGGAGGACGGCCTCTTAAGCCAAAAATGAACTCCATGGAAGTTTTTCCCCTTTTACGTTAAGTTCTCTGGGTGTGGGAGGTAACACAGGTACAGAAGCATTTTTCTTGTTACTAGTAAGTTACCTTCTGTTTCTGGCCAAGTACAAGCTCTCTAAGGAAATCTGGTAGCTTCCTGAGGCCAGCTGGTACAGGTTAAATAATTACACAGTCTGTGATTCAATTAAAACTGGGCCTTTTGTTTCAGCTGCCATCAACCCCATGAAAGCACCCTTTGGCAAAGTCTTACCCTCTCTCTCTTTTTTCCCTGTTCTTCCAAGGCAAAATCTCAGACAGGAAATTTCAGATTGATCATGTTTAAATATAGTCAATGGTAAATTCAATACGTTGCTCAGTGGGCCTAATGGTAAGTATTTGATTTAACTGGGTGTGCTGCTATCTGCATTTCCAGCCACATGCATCCTAACTGCCACCTCCCACCTGTCAGAAATGTCAGAACCTATGATTTATTAGCTGCACCTTCAGCTCCTCCAGAGTGATTGCAAAGGTCCACAGTATGCAATCACTTTTAATTTGATGAGGTTTCCACTTCAACAGCCCACAGGATGCCTGGTTGGTACAGGGACTGAGCTCCAGAGATGAGCCTGGCTGAGCCCCATCCACTGTCTCGATCTGTTTCACTTCTGGTGGCTCTGCCTCTCACCCACAGGCACACAGGAAGTCACTTTTGGGAAGGTATCTATCTTAATTCTTTGGGAATATGGCATTGTAGAAAAAGTCATGTGCTTGCTCCTGGTCATGGAAATAAATAGTAATTGAAGACAAAGATGATGTGTTGGCCAGAAAAATCAAAGTTTGGATAATTATAAGAATATATGGAATGTCAAATTCAGCAATGACTCTAACCTACACTGCAAACAAATCTATAAGAACACACGAGGGAAAAAAAAATCAATTTGTGGATTTGTTTCAGCAAGTACACTGCTCTTTGGATACAAGATAAAACTTAAGAGAGTGCCATACAGATGGTTAAGTTGTGATATGAAGAGATACAGCAGAAATCAAAATTCACAAAACTGACACAAAAAAATAATTTTCATATCTGGGAATAAGCAAACAACCCAGGAAATCTCCTTTCACAAATGCACTGTGATACCATCTGGGAGCTGAGAGGAAAGCTTTCCCAGGACGTCACCCGGGTTCACAGGACAGATGGCTTTTTATAAGGAGCTGTTAGGTCACCAGCCCACCTATTCTCAGGACAATGGCCAGCTCCCAGGGTAGCCATGACTGTTATTTTGGCCCTAAGAGAACGAAAGCCCCGTTTCTGTCCTGTGTCTTGACCTCAACCCAAGCCTTTATATTGTGTTCCCTTGATTCCTATTATCCTTGAGTGACAAGAGAGGAGAGGGGCCTTGGAGATGGCCAAAAAGTACTATATTTCCTATCTCTGTGTTGCATTCTAATTTTTTCTTTTTCTAAGCATCTTTAGAGGAAGCAATATTTTTGATTCAAACTTCTTTTCCACCCCTCCAGCATGCTCCAAGGAAAGCCCCCGCCAAAGACTGAACAGTTGCCTCCACTTCTTCCATGTCCCTGTGCATTCAAAGTTTAGTTTCCCTTCAGTTCCTTTACTCCGGGGCCTCCTTGCCTGCAACACTTTCTTCTGGCTGGGCAAATGCTACTGCTCCTCAAGGCCAGCTCCTCAAGGCCAGGGTTTCACAGAGTTCTACATTCTCTGCGAAACCCTGCCTGATTGCTTCAGCCCTGACTGAACATACTCTTCCTGAAAAATTAGTTAATTATTTAAAATTGAAGTATAGTTGACTTACAATGTTGTGTTCACTACTGCTGTGTATAACAAAGTGACTCAGTTTTATACATATACATATATACACACATTCTTTCTCATATTCTTTTCCATTGTGGTTTATCATAGGATACTGAATACAGTTCCCGCCAAGGACTTTGTAGTTTATCCATTCTACATATACCAGTTTGCATCTGCTAATCCCAAACTCCCAATCCAGCCTCTTCCAACCCCCTCCCTCTTGGCAACCACCAGTCTATTTTCTGTGTCTGTGATTCTATTTCTGTTTCATAGATAGGTTCATTTCTGCCATGTTTTAGATGGATGCAACTAGGGACTATCATGGGCTTCCCTGGTGGCTCAGCTGGTAAAGAATCTGCCTGAAATGCAGGAGATCTGGGTTTGATCCCTGGGTTGGAAAGATCCCCTGGAGAAGGGAATGGCAACTCACTCCAGTATTCTGGCCTGGAGAATTCCATAGACTTTATAGCCCATGGGGTCACAAAGAGTTGGACATGACTGAACAACTTCCACTTGACTTCACTTCACTTTTCAGGGACTACCAGGCTAAATGAAGTAAGTCAGAAAGGGACGCTTTTCTGCCCTTGAAAAGAAAACCTTGTCGTGTGCTCTGTCATTCCCCTGTGCTGTGTTGGCTCCCACATGTGCCTGAGGGAAAGGATGATGTCTTTAGTATATATGGATGGCACACAACAACTTATTCATGGTCTGAAATGCTAAGCTATACACACATATGATTAATCCTGGGACATAATATTATAGACGGTCAAGCAAGTCCTTTCATATTTAGGTTGTGAGTGGGAATTCCTTCCATGCTTCTGTACTTGCTCTAAAATTACTTAGCTTTCTAAAATGTAAGTTTGACTAGGGTGCTTCTCAGTTTCAAATCTTCAGTGGCTCTGCCCTGCCCCTAGAAGAATGATCAACAGGCCTTAGCATGGCATGGGCAGCCTTCCATGAGCTTGGACTCATCTCTCACCATTGTCCTCTTCTGGTTGCAATAATACTAAGTTTCTTGTGGATCCCTCATAATATCTTCTCTGATCCTCCCAAGTGGAACTTACCTCACCTTTCAAAGTGTGGTGGCCAGACCAATGGCATTAACACCATTTACGAACTTGTTAGGAATTCACATTCCTGGGCCCCACCCCAGAAACTTTAAGGCAGGGCCCAGCAATCCAGGAAAGACTGACAGCAGGAAGACAAGGGGGCGACAGAGGATAAGATGGCTGGGTGGCATCATCAACTCAATGAACATGAGATTGAGCAAACTCCAGAAGGTAGCAGAGAACAGGGAAGCCTGGCATGCTGCAGCCCATAGAGTCGTAAAGAGTGGGACACAACCGAGCTGCTGAACAACAGCAGCAATCTGTGTTTTTACAAACCATTCAGGTGATTCTGATGCCTAGTAAAGCTCAAGAACCACTGTTCTTTCTTTCTTTATCTTGGCCATATGTTCAATACAGAATCCATCATGTGACATTTCATCTATACCTTTACATAATGTCTTTCTCTGCTTCCTGAGGGTATGGACAATATTTTATTTACCAGATACTAGGTACTTACTGAACTGAGTAAAATGAAATTTTCCTAGGAAGCTCATGATACTGGTGGCAATACTAATACTAATAATGGTAGTGCTAATTTATATAGCACTAATCTTAAGAAACCATGTGCACGTTAGTCGCTCAGTTGTGTCTAACTCTTTGCAACCCCATGGACTCAAACTCATCAGGCTCTTCTGTCCATGGGATTTTCCAGGCAAGAATACTGGAGTGGGCTGCCATTTCCTTCTCCAGGGCATCTTCCCTGGAGAAGGACCAGGGATCAAATCTTCCCGACCCAGGGATGGAATCCAGGTCTCTGCATTGCAGGCAGATTCTTTATCCTCTGAGCCACTGGTAGTATTCAGTAATATTTATATAGCACTAATCATGTTAGAAAATGCCATACCTACCAGTCTAGCAATGTAATCAGGACATATTTAAAAGAATAAACACTTCTAATATATTCACAGCATGAATGGCAGCTGATGCCTTAGCCTTTTGTACAGAGACAATGGATTTGGAGCCAGAAGCTCTGGATTCAAGTCCTACTTCTGACATTTATTAACTCTGTAGTTCTGGGCAGAGAAATCATTTCTAATCTCTGAAGCTCAGTTTCTTTATTCAGAAAACACAGATAATCAGATGAGATTATGTAAGTGAATCTGCAAGCTATAAAATGATGTGAAATGTTCTGGTCTCTTCTCTCTAATTCATCTTCCTTGTGTGTACCACAGCTCTTCCCTCCTCATCTTTGTGCCTCTCATAATTCGCAGTTCAGGAGATCAAGACTTGAGAACTGATGAGCCAGGAAGAGGGGTGGCCAGGCTGGGACTAGAAAGGAAAGGAAGGACAGCCCAGCCTGTCTCAGCACTTTATTTCACTTCTTTGGTCTTTCCTTCCAAGAGAACCCATGCCCAAGAACAGACACTGAAACTCAGCTTCACAAACTACACAGAGTTGCTATGGTGTTAAGATGATCCTACACATCCCAATGTTGTCACTCTGCCATGCAAAACAGTTTGAACGTGCATGGGATTCATAATTACAGGCTGTGACTTCTACACTGGGCTTTGGGGACCTCTGACCACCCTACATACTATTCAGGGCTGAAAGCTTTGGCCCTTGCTCCTGAGAACTGGAGCCAGTTGGGTGAATGAGCAGACATTACTCAAATGGTCATGAGCCACAGAAAATGAAAGAACTAAAATCCTAACACTTTTTCAAGCTAGAGACTTTTAAGCAACTAAGGCCACATTGAGTTTCCAAAAGAAATAATTAGGCCAGTCATCCAAACAACTATCCTGAAATTCGTGGTTTCTCACGTAGCTTTCCAAAATGCAAGCAGGCATCTACACAGTCACACACTAAAAATGACAAAAATGTGTACAAAGCTGGTAGGGAAAGCAAAGGCACACAGCTGAACAGAGACTTTCAGAAGTGCAATATTTTCCTAAAACTGTGACCTCCTCTCCAATGGCCCAACTCAAGGCAGCAGCATCCTGACTTCACGCCCTCCCTAACAGATCGTGCTCTGTTTTCCCTTCTCTGGGGATGTGGTGCTCACACTCCACACCTTCATCACACTAGCCTGCTGTTACGGCTCAGAACTCATTCTCTCCCATCTCCTTGGACTCATGCTCTCTCCTTCTCTCAGCCACACTCTCAACATCAGCTCTCTCCTCTGATCCTACAGAATTAAACAAGCACCCCCACCGCCTCAAGACACACTGCCTCCTCAGCTGGTCATGGGTGGAGTTTCCTGCTCAGGTGTTCACAGCCATCGTTTTTTAAAGAATTGCCTTGGTTCCTGTCTCCACTTCCTCAGTTCTGCATTCACTCCTCCAGCCACAGCGCTGTGGTATTTGTGCCCTCACCCACAGGCATTGCTCTTATTGTGGCCACCAGTGAGTTTTAACTGGAAAATCCAGGGGCACTTTTCAGACATTGCTCTTTCTAATCACCTATTTCCCACGCTTGACCATTGTAAGTGGTCCTTTACATTCTTTAAATCATCACTCCCCCTCTTTCTATCTCCCTAAGTTTCCTCTTTGAAGGAATATCTTTGAAAACTTCTTTCCTGTCTTCTTTGGAGAAGCTTCTTTTTCCTCCTTCCTCACAGGACACACTTCTGCACAGTTCCTTTCTTGGGACATTCTTCCCTTTTCATATTCTATGCTTCTCAGGTGACCTTACTGATTCCCACAGTTTCAACCATTAGCTCTACATAGTATAGACACTGGTCATCTACATATTCATATATATATCCCATGCATGGAAATTCCTAAATAGATGGGAATACCAGATCACCTTACCTGCCTCCAAAGAAGCCTGTATGCAGGTCAAGAAGTAACAGTTAGAACTAGACATGGAACGGTTTAGTTTAAAATTGGGAACGGAGTACATCAAAGCTGAATATTGTCACCATGCATGTACAGTCCATGGGGTCACAAAGAGTCGGGCACAACAGACTGATTGAACCAACCTAAGCAGAGTACATCATGCGAAATGCTGGGCTGGATGAATCAGAAGGTGGAATTGAGATTGCAGGGAAAAATTTCAAAAACCTCAGATAGGCAGATGATACCACTCTAATGGCAGAAAGTCAAGAGGAACTATAGACTTTCTTGATGAGGGTGAAAGAGGAGAGTGAAAAAGTTGGTTTAAAACACAGCATTCAAAAACTAAGATCATGGCATCTGGTCCCATTACTTTATGATAAATAGATGGGGAAAAAGTGGATATGGTGACAGATTTTCTTTTCTTGGGCTCTAAAATCACTATGGACAGTGACTGTACCATGAAATTAAAAGATGCTTCCTCCTTAGAAGAAAAGCTATGACAAACCTAAATAGCCTATTAGAAAGCAGAGACATCACTTTGCTGACAAAGTTCCGTATAGTCAAACCTATGGTTTTTCCAGTAGTCATGTACGGATATAAAAGTTAGACCATAAAGAAGACTGGGTGCCGAAGAACTGATGCTTTTGAATTGTAGTGCTGGAGAAGACTCTTCAGAGTCCCATGGACAGCAAGGAGATCAAACCAGGTAATCCTAAAGGAAATAATCCCTGAATATTCATTGGAAGGACAGATGCTGAAGCTGAAGCGCCCAAACTTTGGCCACCTGATGTGAAGCGCTGACTCACTGGGAAAGACCCTAATGCTGGGAAAGATTGAAGGCAGGAAGAGAAGGGGGCAACAGAGGATAAGATGGTTAGATGTCATCACTGACTCAATGGACATGAGTTTGAACAAACTCTGGGAGATAGTGTAGGACAGAGAAGCCTGGTGTGCCACAGTCCATAGGGTCACAAAGACATAGGGTTGGACATGATTCGGTGACTAAACAAATCCCGTGTGTGCATGCTCAGTCACGTCCGACTCTTTGTGATCCCATGGATGTAGCCCACCAGGCTCCTCTGTCCATGGGATTTCCCAGGCAAGAATACTGGAGTGGGTCGCCACTGCCTTCTCCAGGGGATCTTCCTGATTCAGGGATTGAACCTGCATTTCCTGCATTGCAGGAGGATTCTTTACCATTGAGCCACCTGGGAAGTCATATATATCTCAGTCTGTTTTAAATATATAATTCTTTCCACCATTCAGACTCTATTAAAGAAAATTATTATAAATTATCCTATTTTAAATGCATTTGATTTTTGCTCTTACTCCTTGTTTTTATCCTATGTTCCAAGAGGTATTTAAAAAATTGATGTGTCAAATTCTTCCATGCTAAAACACTGCTTGCTGTTGGTATTTGGGAAAACTCAGTAATTCTCTCTGACCATATTAGAAGTACACCAGGAATGACTCTATTGTAACGTTAATATGTACAGTCAGACAAAAGATGAAACTCCACATTGGTGAAGGGACGATGAGACCACAGAATTGAATGATCCTCTTCTACTGCAGGCAGTGGTTGTGGATGGGAAAGGACGTGGGTGAATGAGTGTGGCTATAGGCGACCAAGGGGCTGAGGTTTTTTTTCATTTTTCAATTCAGTAGTTACATACTTGGATTCTATAGCTAGACTGCACATGTTATAGCCTGACTTCACCATTTTCCAGCTAATTAATCTTAGTTACTCAATCTCTGCATATTACAAGTTTCTGTAAAATAGGTACTAATGGTATCTACATCAGAATGTGGCTGTGAAGATTATGAGGTAATAATGAAAAATATCAGGAATGGTGTCTGATGCATAGCATGTGTTCAAAAATTGTTAGTTATCATTATTATTTAATTAAAAAGTATAAAAATGAGCACTTAGAAATGAAGCTAAAATAATGGTAACTATTGAGGCAAAAATTACAAACTATGAAAGATTTAGAAAGCAAGTTATCTTACAGTAGAGCAGATGACCAACTACAAGCCTTATTTGACTTCAATGATTGTGTACTTTTAATTGTGGGCCAATAATCAATCACTACCAAAATATAAAGACTGACTTCAAGAATGGCGTTTGATACTATAATTAATTGTGACCTAATATTTAAGTTAACCTGACATTTCATAATATGCTCAACTGTTATCACAGGGTATGGTAAACTCTGTGAGAACATAGGATACATCTGTGTCATTCACCTCAAGTCTAGAACCATACCTGGTGCACTGTAAATGTTTAATATATGCCTGTTGAGTAGACTTGTATAACATGTACTTGTTCATAAATGGTAAACGGTTTGTATAAATAATCCGCATAGTCAACTTAATAAGTGTCATGACTTGGGCAAGATGAAAACTATTTCCAGAGTAAGAGAAGGGCAAAACAGTAAATCAACCAATTATTCATTCTGCTAGGAAATCACTCCATATCTATAAGATTGCTCTCTACCTTCTTGGGTAGGGATGTCAGTCAGGTCCAAGTTTGGCGTCTGGGGACTTGGGTTCTAGGCCTGCACTCTAACACTAGTTATGGGACATAAATTTGAAATTAAATTTTGCCTGGATTAGATTATTTTTAATTCCTTTCCTGGCAGGTATTAAGAAAATGGTAAGACATATATAATATGGTGAGCTGGAGAAGGGACCAATGAGAGGTAATTGAGACTTGGATACAGGACACTACAAAAAGAACACTGCCAAAGTTGGGGCATTCCG
Source organism: Bison bison bison (assembly GCF_000754665.1). Classification (NCBI taxonomy): domain Eukaryota; kingdom Metazoa; phylum Chordata; class Mammalia; order Artiodactyla; family Bovidae; genus Bison; species Bison bison. The sequence goes on along the minus strand of NW_011494807.1, from coordinate 2,616,268 downwards.
AAGAGCTGATGAAACAAATCCTACTGAGAAGCACTTTAGAGAAGTTTGAACGGAAATAAGAGCAGGGTGATGGCTCGAAAGGGCAGGGACAGCGAAGAGATGGAGGCGATCTGAGGCCCCTAAACGTCTTAGTAACCTTCTAGGAAGCACCAAAGAAAGATAACAGGGTTTTAGAGCCGTGCTAGAGAGGAAGGACAAGCAAGGTCCTCTGTACCTTGAGTATCTTTCTAAGATTTTTTTCACACCTAAAACTGGAACAAAAGCTGTACTCTTTATCCACCCCGACTCAGTGCCTGGGTCCATGTGATAAGCCCGTTGGGCCCTTTCTCAAGGTCTCCCACTACCCTGAAGCACTTCTTGGTCAGAATGTAAAGAAATCTGGAAAGTGTCAGTGGGATGAGTTGAGCAAAAGGT
>NW_011494807.1:2609208-2615754 GCF_000754665.1 Bison bison bison | reverse complement strand
AAAAGGTGATGTACACATGAAGGGGGAAGGGGGGCTGGTATTTTAGTGTAAGTGATGCCCAGTCTGTGGGACGGAAATGTGAAAACTCACTCAGAGTGAGATTTATTTGCCCTAAGAATTTATTTTTTTACCAGTGGTTTAAGCACTTTGCTAGCTTGCTCAGTCGCTTCAGTCGTGTCCTACTCTTTGCGACCAACTCTTAATAGCTCACCAGGCTCCTCTGTCCATGGGATTCTTCAGACAATACTACTGGAGTCAGTTGCCATGCCCTCCTCCAGGGGATCTTCCTGACCCAAACCCATATCTTCTGTGGTTCCTGCACTGCAGATGGATTCTTTACCCCTGAGCCACTGGGGAAGCCCCTTAAGAACTTTAGGAAAATGAATCCACCTAAGTCTGTACTATTACCCTGGGCGGCAAGGGCTTGGGTCAAAAGGGATAATAAAGTGAAAGGACACTTATTGACCTTGATCTCATCTGATTTGCACAAAACGTATGCTATGTGATTGCCAAAAATGTCAACTTTCACCAAAGCTGCAGTCATGGTGATACAGAAAAGCAAGAAAAATTCCTGTGCTGAGGAATAAAGCATTGTACTTAGTTCTATTTATGTGCGTGTGCACACATGCCTGTGTGTGTCTATTTACATGTTTGTATACATGTTGGAGAAGGAAATGGCAACTCCAGTGTTCTTGCCTGGAGAATCCCATGGACGGAGAAGCCTGGTAGGCTGCAGTCCATGGGGTCACACAGAGTCGGACACGACTGAAGTGACTTGGCAGCAGCAGCATACATGTTTGTATGTACATGTAGGTATTTGTATAAATATATGCATATACATATATATGCACTTGTGTCTGCATATGAATAGAAGTGTGAGTTTAGGTATGGACATAAATATACATTTCATATCTTCTCCATAAAATACAGGACAATAGGTAGAGATGGATTATTATGACTTAACAGATGGAAAAACTGAGGAACAATTAAATTAGGAGGGTTGCTTAAGTTCTCCTAGCTTCTTTTATTTTATTAATATTTATTTATACTGTATATCAACTCCTTTACTTTTGATAAGCACTCTACAATCGCTTCAGTGACAGCTAGGGATAGCGATGGGTAAGATGACTGGTCCAGAGGAGATTTTATTAAACCAAATTGCTCAAAAGAGAAAAAGTTACACAAACAGTTCTGTTTTGAAATCCTGACCCTCCTACTTATCTATCTGTAACCCTGTGAAAGTCAGACTATCTCTCTAAGCCTCATTATTTCATCTGCCAAACAGGGGATTAAAAATAGGGCCTGCCTTGCAGAGCTGATATGAGGATTAACCAGGACCAATGATTTAAAGAGTTGCGGTGCGTGGCGCAGCCAACATTTGATGGCTCACGAGTGGAGCACTGCAGTGGATCCATGGTTTGGCCTCTACTTTGTTCAGTCCTGTGTATAATCTTATTTTTGAGGACAGCAAATTGGCCTCTCTTCATAAAATATACATCACGGCTACTAAGAACTCTATAGTAAAATAATATTCCAGGGCATTTTCCCTTTGTAAGACAGAGAGAGCTGGCTTCCATAGGAATACAGAAGGAACTCTGTAAACCATCTGCAGCAACAGAAAAGTCCAGCTTTGAACCCCTGTGTCTGTGTGTGTCGTCATCTCGCCCTCATAGACCCTCAGTCACTGCACAATGTTCTGCCCTTTCAGATGGCAGAGTTACAAGAATGTATAGTTTAAACTCTGCATTTTGCAAAAGATGAGCATTATTTTTGAGTCTGGGAAACTTCAAAATAATTTGATTGCCTTCTGTGTTTTGTCTCATTAGGCAAAGGCAAAAAAGCTTTGCTTTTCTGTACCAATATACAGCTTGTGTTTTAATTAAAACAAGAACTAGGCTCATGACCAGGGGGGAAAATCATGAAACAGAAACCCTATAATACGTAAAAGGGCTACGGTTGGAGAGTAAGAAGAGGAGTTTTAAACTTGGGCATCTCTTCTGTAAACATCTTTTTCAAATGTATTATGCATTTCCCTTCCCCCTTCCTGCCACTAAACCAGGAAAGAAGCATAAAGGCTGTCAGAAAAGGTTGTTTACAGAATTTCAACAACACAGGCAGGTTTATGGGAGACAACATTTCTTGTTGGGCTTCCCGGTGCAATGATAAAGAATTCGCCTGTCAATGCAAGAGGCACAAGAGATGTAGCTTTGATCCCTGGGTTGTGAAGATTCTCTGGAAGAGGAAATGGCAACCCACTCCATTATTCTTGCTTGGAAAATTCCATGGACAGAGGGGTCTGGTGGGCTACAGCCTATGGGGTCGCAGAGTTGGACATGACTGAGAGAGTATGCATGCACACACATTTTTTTGTTATACCAGTGAATTAGCAAGTTGAACACATCTTTGTGGGGATTTTTTCCCCTAATGTTAGCATTTGAATTATATCCACTTAGCCCTTAAAGCAGATGTAAATTTATTGCCCCTAGGTTACCTAAATAGACTGAGAACAATCATTTCAATATTTTAGAGGCTATGTCCATTTCTTTTCCCATGAAGACATTATATAGGCTAATACATTCTGACATGTTTAAGGTCTTAAACCTGGATGAGATGGAACAACTATAAAATAATCTACCATGTCTCAGAGGATGCCAGTTAGAGTTTCTTTAGTTTTAAGTGGACTGAAATAGACCAGGACTGTTCATCCTCAGCACTGCCAGCATCTTAGGCTAGATAACTCTTTCCGGTAGGGTATTTTCCTAGGCGTTGCAGGATGTTTAAATCCATCCCCAGTCTCTGCCCACCAAATGCTGGTTATACCTCCTGTTATGACAATCAAAAACATCTCCAGGTATTGTTAAACGTCCACTGGGGGAAGGGTAAAGTTGCCCCAAGTACTGGGGCTAAAGGCAGATATTCCAAAGACAGTGCTCCTAATTCAGTGGATGACGTTGGGCAAGTTAAACAACTCACACCTCAGTTTCCTCATCTATAAAAAAAAATAATAATTTTCCCTTCTTCAGAGAATTATTGTGAGTATTAAACAAGATAATGCATATCCCCTGGGAAGTGCTCAATGTTAACCATTATCATTAGTTTATCAAGTCTATGCAATTTCATTTTTTCCCTTCTGGTTTCAGTTTAAATGCAGGTTAAAGATCCAAACAATAGGAATATATCTAAAGGGGGTGAGTTTGAGTGCAGTTACACAGTCACAGATGGAGATCTTTACTTATGTTTCAGAGTGGTCAGGCTATAGAAGCTCAACTATTGCATAATTCTGAATCCTAATTTGCTAAACAGCTTCAGTTATTGCTTAACATATTTTATTATCTTTCAAGTGGAGATTCCTAATTCATCAAAATTATGGGCTGCTGCCAGATGACTCTTCTATAAACACAACTGCTCTATTGTATTTTTTTTAAAAGTCTTGACATGATGCCTGGTCTTTTCCCTGGAGTTCTTTCTTCACCATTGGTCATATAAATATTATTGCAGCATTCATTGAAATAATAACAAAAGCTACCATTTTTAAGAGCAACTTACTGTGTGCCAAGATAAGTGCTTTCCGTATATTACTATTTCACTGAATCCTCGAAACAATCTTAAAAATGAGGTGGGTATCTCAGCAAGGCAAAGTTACAGTGCTACAGCCAGCAAAGGTCAGGACGAGGCTGCAGCCCACGCTGGTGCCTTCAAAGCCTACGCGCCACCCTGAACTGAGAATAGTAACATGTGTCCCTTTCTGAAACACTTTCTACGTTACCCCCACCACCCACATCATCGTTCACTTTCCTTGCTTTTCTCCACTCAACTCAAGATACCTGGAGGGGAGTGGTTTTAAAAGAACCAGGCTGTGATCCACATTAATTATGGGGCTTCCCAGGTGGCTCAGTGGTAAAGACTCCACAGGAGACGTGGGTTCCATCCCTGAGGCAGGAAGATCCCCTGGAGGAGGAAATAGCAGCCCACTCCAGTATTCTTGCCTGGGAAATCCCATGGTCAGAGAAGCCTGGTAGGCCATAGTCGATGGGGTTGCAAAGAGTTGGGCACAACTAAGTGATTGAGCATGTATGCATAGTGATTTAAAAAGGGAGAGGGATACCACTCACTTCACATCCATCTTAATGAGGACTAATAATTTTCCGAAAGCTCAAAGAGGGAAAGGCTGAATTCACATATAGGAAAAGGTAGGCAGATTCACCCACGGCTGAATAAAATGGGTGATTCATCAAACGCACCCCAGGAATCCAATTCTTACATAGAGTATGCATATTTCACTTAAGGGAAGGAGTAAAGTAGAAGAATAACGCTGCTGCCAGAGGCATGTGAAAGCCTATGTTTTTGAGACAGTTGCCACTGGTGACCAAAAACCAAGACATCAATGGAAAGTAAGGTCAGAAAGTAGGTCCGTGTTGGCCCTGAGATGAAAAGGCACTTAACTTGTTCAGAAAAGCCACCTTCTCGTCACATACTCTGAGAGTCAGCCCAACTGGGTGAGGGTGTGAGAGTCTAACATTGCTGTCCGGCCACTGGCAGAATAGACCATGTGGCCCAGGGTGAGTCACAGGAAGCTCTGAGCAAGCAGGCAGACCATCCACTCACAGCAGCCAAGAGTCAGACTGGAAGCAGCAGGGAGTTCGTGAGTGCAGAGGACACTAAGAAGTTCATCAGTCCACAGGAGTACAGGATGAATCAGGGCCTCAGAGGTCAGCCTGTCCTGTCCTTAGCAATACATGACTCTTCCTCGATATTCCCAACAAGTGTCCAACCCATGTTTTGAAAGCTCCAGTGACTGAAAGATATTGTTCAAAGACTAATAACTTGGCCATCCTTCAGTCTGTGTCCTTGTGAATGTTAGTCCATGCAGGCTGTGGCACAGCCAGGTATATGAAAGGGACTAATTATGTACATTATGGGCATCTACACCAATCGGGTTAATTACATTTACCTAATGAATAATTGTGACAAGAAAGAAACAGATTAGGAAGGGGAAGTCCAGCGAGGTTACATGCTTTCTCATCCAAGCTCACACAAAACGAAATGGGATTCATTTACTTCCTGGTCAGGAAGGCCCCCAAACCACACTTTGTCTGCCACAGCAGGATTTCTGTTGTCAATTTCTAAATGTGGTAGGAAGAGCTTAGAATGTACAGACTACAACAGAGAAAGGAACCCATATAGATTAAGGCAGAATTTCTTGAAAGCACTGCCTGCAAGGAGCAATACTTACAGAGATGTCATCACTGAAGTCAATTTCATCCAAATCAAGGTATTCAGGGGCTTCCATTATTCTTCTTTGCACATTTTGAGTAACGTCAGCTACTTATAAAGTCCTGGACAATAACGAAGCACAAGAGAAAAGCAAAAAGGTTAGCTGCTTTATAACCAGAAATCATTTTATTTAGACAAACAAAATGAGAAAAGTTAACTGGTACGAGGGCTGCCTTTGAGCACACTTTCCCGCTTGCTTCCAATGTCCCCAGCCTGGCTCTCTATAAGCACAGCTCCTCCAGGCTCCCCAGGAGGGTCCCTAGCAGGTAGCCATGGGTCCTTCACTGTATTTCATTTGTGCCTGTTTGCCTTTGCCAGAATAGTAATTCAGGTCAGACTCTTCCCCTGTGATTAAGGCAGATCCAGCCCACTTCCAATACTACACCATGGGGGAATGTATGGACTTTGAGGATGGGGAGCAAAGCTCAAAATCTGAGGACAACCCTATTCAAATGTTTATGTGGGCGTATCCTTGGATCCTGGGCATGGAGTAATGAATTCAGCCTCTCCATGGTAATAACATGAGGACAAGGCAGAGATACTGGAATGTCAGGTCCATGAATCAAGGCAAATTGGAAGTGGTCAAGCAAGAGATGGCAAGAGTGAATGTCGACATTCTAGGAATCAGCGAACTAAAATAGACTGGAATGGGTGAATTTAACTCAGATGACCATTCTATCTACTACTGCAGGTAGGAACCCCTCAGAAGAAATGGAGTAGCCATCATGGTCAACAAAAGAGTCCGAAATGCAGTACTTGGATGCAATCTCAAAAACGACAGAATGATCTCTGTTCGTTTCCAAGGCAAACCATTCAATATCACAGTAATGCAAGTCTATGCCCCAACCAGTAATGCTGAAGGAGCTGAAGTTGAATGGTTCCATGAAGACCTACAAGACCTTTTAGAACTAACACCCAAAAAAGATGTCCTTTTCACTACAGGGGACTGGAATGCAAAAGTAGGAAGTCAAGAAACACCTGGAGTAACAGGCAAATTTGGCCTTGGAATACGGAATGAAGCAGGGCAAAGACTAATAGAGTTTTGCCAAGAAAATGCACTGGTCATAGCAAACACCCTCTTCCAACAACACAAGAGAAGACTCTACACATGGACATCACCAGATGGTCAACACCGAAATCAGATTGATTATATTCTTTGCAGCCAAAGATGGAGAAGCTCTATACAGTCAACAAAAGCAAGACCAGGAGCTGACTGTGGCTCAGATCATGAACTCCTTATTACCAAATTCAGACTTAAATTGAAGAAAGTAG
>NW_011494807.1:2608031-2609108 GCF_000754665.1 Bison bison bison | reverse complement strand
TTGAAGAAAGTAGGGAAAACCACTAGACCATTTAGGTATGACCTAAATCAAATCCCTTATGATTATACAGTGGAAGTGAGAAATAGATTTAAGGGACTAGATCTAATAGATAGAGTGCCTGATGAACTATGGACTGAGGTTTGTGACATTGTACAGGAGACAGGGATCAAGACCATGTCTTGATCTTCTTTCCCCATGGAAAAGAAATGCAAAAAAGCAAAATGGCTGTCTGGGGAGGCCTTACAAATAGCTTTGAAAAGAAGAGAAGCGAAAAGCAAAGGAGAAAAGGAAAGATATAAGCATCTGAATGCAGAGTTCCAAAGAATAGCAAGAAGAGATAAGAAAGCCTTCTTCAGTGATCAATGCAAAGAAATAGAGGAAAACAACAGAATGGGAAAGACTAGAGATCTCTTCAAGAAAATTAGAGATACCAAGGGAACATTTCATGCAAAGATGGGCTCGATAAAGGACAGAAATGGTATGGACCTAACAGAAGCAGAAGATATTAAGAAGAGATGGCAAGAATACACAGAAGAACTGTACAAAAAAGATCTTCACGACCAAGATAATCATGATAGTGTGTCACTGACCTAGAGCCAGACATCCTGGAATGTGAAGTCAAGTGGGCCTTAGAAAGCATCACTACAAACAAAGCTAGTGGAGGTGATGGAATTCCAGTTGAGCTATTTCAAATCCTGAAAGATGATGCTGTGAAAGTGCTGCACTCAATATGCCAGCAAATTTGGGAAACTCAGCAGTGGCCACAGGACTGGAAAAGGTCAGTTTTCATTCCAATCCCAAAGAAAGGCAATGCCAAAGAATGCTGAAACTGCAGAATTGCACTCATCTCACACGCTAGTAAAGTAATGCTCAAAATTCTCCAAGCCAGGCTTGAGCAATACATGACCCGTGAACTTCCAGATGTTCAAGCTGGTTTTAGAAATGGCAGAGGAACCAGAGATCAAATTGCCAACATCCGCTGGATCATGGAAAAAGCAAGAGAGTTCCAGAAAAGCATCTATTTCTGCTTTATTGACTATGCCAAAGCCTTTGACTGTGTGGATCACAATAAACTGT
>NW_011494807.1:2600156-2607845 GCF_000754665.1 Bison bison bison | reverse complement strand
AGCCTCTTGATCAAAGTGAAAGAGGAGAGTGAAAAAGTTGGCTTAAAGCTCAACATTCAGAAAACGAAGATCATGGCATCTGGTTCCATCACTTCATGGGAAATGGGTGGGGAAACAGTGTCAGACTTTATTTTTGGGGGCTCCAAAATCACTGCAGATGGTGACTGCAGCCATGAGATTAAAAGATGCTTACTCCTTGGAAGGAAAGTTATGACCAACCTAGATAGCATATTGAAAAGCAGAGACATTACTTTGCCAACAAAGGTCTGTCTAGTCAAGGCTATGGTTTTTCCTGTGGTCATGTACGGATGTGAGAGTTGGACTGTGAAGAAGGTTGAGAGCCGAAGAATTGGTGCTTTTGAACTGTGGTGTTGGAGAAGACTCTTGAGAGTCCCTTGGACTGCAAGGAGATCCAACCAGTCCATTCTGAAGGAGATCAGCCCTGGGATTTCTTTGGAAGGAATGACGCTGAAGCTGAAACTCCAGTACTTTGGCCACCTCATGTGAAGAGTTGACTCATTGGAAAAGACTCTGATGCTGGGAGGGATTGGGGGCAGGAGGAGAAGGGGATGACAGAGGATGAGATGGCTGGATGGCATCACTGACTCGATGGATCTGAGTCTCAGTGAACTCCGGGAGTTGGTGATGGACAGGGAGGCCTGGGGTGCTGCGATTCTTGGGGCCGCAAAGAGTTGGACACGACTGAGCGACTGAACTGAACTGAACTCAAGGCAGACACTAACTAACCAACAGTAATGAATATTTCAGAATTTGTAGGGCAACCTCCAGTTCACCCCTCAAAAAAAAAGGATCTAAACACAGATTTAAACCACAGATTTACTGCATCACCCCCTGCCTCTAACAGCTCTGCCTGCCAGAGCCAGACGGACCTGACACAGACGCCAGAGCGTCCTCGGGCAGGACTTGCCTCTGGGTAGCCCGCGGCAGCTCTTTAAATCTGTCAAGGAAGACACAGCACCTCCCAGTTCATTTCCCCATTACTCATCATCACCACCATCGGCGGTGGCAGTGGCACCCACAGATGCCAGGAATAGAAATAAAAATCTCCTGCCGGTGCCTTGCTGGGCAGTTCTCTTCTGCAGAGGAAACTCTGAGATGCTGAAAAAGATTCCATTTCCTGTAAGTTGTTTTGCTTATTACAAAAACTGTCTTATGCACTCAGACTTGAGAGTCTTAAATAATTTATTTTCTCCTCTTTCAGATCTCTAATGAAGGGGTAACTTGCCAAACAGTAAGGAATACATTATTGGAAAGTGAAAATAAATCTAGGCTGATTAGAATGAACTTATCAGTAAAAGATTGAGATTGTAAACATACCTAGTTTTTAAAGGAAAACTCTGACTCTGAAGGCACTGATTTCTCATTTTGAGGTTTAAAAAAAAAAATCTACAAAAATAGCATAGTTGCAGCAAAAGAGAGAAAATCACTCTTCGTTCCATACCTCAAATCCATCACTGGACTCAATTTTCCTTTTCTTCCCTTCCCACATGAATACACCATTTTTATATATATTTAATTTATAGTGGACACAGAGTTGATCTAAGAAAGGATTAGGATGCTATTACCATGTACAAATGTAATTATCCATTTAGAATATATATTAAAAATTCTTTTGAAATCACAGAAGGTATAAAATAAAAAGAAAATCAATGTGTATTTGATGCCTAAATTCAATTTTATTATTTATAGAAATCTAAAAATTGGTTTGTAAGCAAATTGCTTGGTACAAAAATGTATCACTTTTCCTTTAAGCCTCAAAAAGCTTTTCAGAGAAAAACATGCATACTCATACTTGCAAATTACTCAAAATAACTTTCCCTTCCATTCTGGTGGATTCTGAGACAATCCAGACTTGGGATTCCAGCTTGTCAACTAACAGATCTTCTTTCAATTCAATTTCTTTTCACTAAATCTGTACTCCACAATGAACTGTTGATTTATAGACTCTATTCCCAAGGCTTTGGTGAACACAAAGATGATTCTGGGTGTTAGGATGGGGTACAGACAAACAGTATCACCAGAGGCATGGAAACATGAGATGAAGTGGAAAAGCATGCGTCAAAGCTGGGGAACAAGTGGATCTTTCAAAACATGGATACACAAAACTAAATGCAAAATGCAAATGATCACATCTTAACTAAAGTTAACAGTCATTGAATCTTAGAGGTGTTATTGACATTGTGAAGAAGAATTTGCATTTGAGCATAAACATTCTAACGGAACATATCTAGTGGATAATATAAATCATGACAATGGGAAAATCTTTATATTTGGCCTTGGAGGTTGACAGTGAGATTCTTTATTCTAACAGACCAGAACATAAGTGTTACAACAGTTCCAGCCCATTACATGAAGGCCATATTTATCTCAGTAGGTTGAATGGTCCCACCTCAGATTAAGTGGTCCAAGGCATACAGTATTCTTCTTTGCTTCCCAATGGACCTACACATGTAGCCATCTCCTTTAACACACCTAATGCCATCTACAACACAATTCCTTCTGTCTAGTGTCAATGCTTCTTTCTTTCAAGGGGCCACTCTGGAATTAATACATCCTCATTTATAAGGTAGAGAAATCCCTGTGGTTCACCAAATCTGGGTCACATTCCCAGCATCAAGTCCATCTTTCAGCTGAGGGTGAGCCCACAGTTGCCCCAGTGGTCATTACATCGTCTCTTCCTTCCCCATCTGCCCTTCCATGGAGCACACAGGCCCCTCAAGCACTCCCTTCTGAGGAATTAGGGATGTGATGGAAACAGAGTCAGGTTTAGAGCAGCCGTTGCAACTAATCCAACACAATAAGGAAACTGAGCTGGGCTGGGGATGTGCTTTCCTCCTTGTGCTCTTTGGGCACCATCCCACCAGCCACAGCAGAAGCCAGCGAGCCCCCCTGTTCTGACAGCCCCACAGGCTCTGATGGGATGAACAGCCACAGAGGGTACACCCGAGGCCCATGAGCCAAGTCTGGCCCACAGATGTGATGTGCTTGGCCCCAGCAGTGTTTCTAAAAAATAGACTCTGTTGCCAGCTTATAGACCTTTGGTGATTTCACATAAAACTCTAGATTTCTGGCTTCACTTAAAAAATATCTGAAGCTCTGGCAGCACAGGTCTGTGTTCCCCACAATAAATAATCGGCTGGAGCTGAGCTGCCGCTGCCCTGTCTAAGGGACATGTGTTCCTCAGCTTCCCCCCTCAACCTCCATCAGTTCTGCTCATCCACACATCCTGCCTGGCCTTGGGGGCATTTCAGCCTTTGACCCTTCAGAGGAATCCAGGATTAAACCTTAAGTGCCATCCTCCCTGCTTTTCTTATTGGTGCCTCCCAACAAACGATATTTCCTTCATTTGTATTCTAAGGTTGAAACTGTATTCTACGATTGTTTTGAATTCTCATACCACAACAGCAGTAAAACACAATTTCTCACAAATAAACTACCAGCATGTTACAATATGTGCTTTTCCACAACCTCCATGTCATCTCTTAGTATTAAAGAAAGGAAAGCTTCACCAACACAATAAAATGTTAGGAGGCGGGGATTACATTTCCTTCATTTTACAACCAGAGGAAGAAGACGTCTTTGCCTTGTGGTCACTGGCGTTGTGCAGTTACACGATGCCACTTCACTACTGTGACTGGGGGGAAGGGCAGAAGTTATGCCAAGGGCAAGTCCAGAAAAGAGACCAAGACCATCCTCTGCGTGGCCAGCCTGGCAGCTTGGACCCAAGAGGGCCAAGCGGCTCCAGGCTGACGAGAGTGGGTCGACAGACACCTCAGTGGAAAATATTTTTCAGCTTCCCCAGAAAGGGCAGTCCAGCTGAAAGGCCTTTACATGAGATTTTTATTGCTATACGTCATAGTTGGCCCTGGACCCCTCTGGGACCTCAGAGCCCAGTCATTTATAAATTTGCACGGCACCCTTACCCATCAGCCCTGAGCCTACAAGCTGCAATCCCAGGTTCCTTCTCTCCTCTTTTGCCCACTTCCTTCCCCTCAAGCACATCTCTTACAAGACCTGTCTACTCTCAGATACTGCGGACTGGTTGAAATCCTTCCATTTCAAGGTCGGTTTGGCTTCTCTCTTCACTGACATGGGCGAGTTTTAATCTGTTATGCACTGAGGCACGCATGTCGTGTGTTTCAGCTTTCTTTTTAGGGCAGGGTGGAGAGGTGAAGGTGGAGAGTGGGCAGGAGTGGGAAAGTAGAGAAAGGGAAAGGAAACATTTTCCAATGGCTTAAGTCTACTGCTCTGGGTGGGAAAAATTACAGAGAGGGAAGGAAAACCAATATTAGGATGTGAGGACACAGGACCGGGTGGCTGGGACCCACGTGCCAGGTAGAAGCTACTGGTGACATAATGCACCCTTTCTCTTGATGTGTCCAAGGCACCAGAGAAACTTTACCCAAACTCCAAACTGATGCCAGTTAGAGGGGAAGAGACTAAAGAAGCACAGTAATGAGCATCAACTGTGCACATCTGTAGGATTTTCCCTACTTGCACAGAGTTTTGATAAACTGCCAAGAACAGAAGTCCCTCCAGTGCCTATTAAAATGTACAGCAGGGGCTCTGGCCCTAATAGGTCTATCAACGCCATGTCACCTTCTCATGGGTGACCTCAGTGACGGCCCGACTGCTTCCTTCAAGGGAAGACTCAATTTAGGAAAGAGCTCCAAGTAACTAAGAGTCCAACGGAATAATAAAAAGTAGGCATCAATTTAAAAAATAGCCTACCCTCTCCAGTATTAGGACTTTCGAGTGACATTTTCAATTTTTTTTTTTTTTTATAGTGACTTGAAAACTGACTCTGAAAATAGTTCCAAATGAAGACTTACAAAATCTGTTGGGTAATGAATGGCTTAGAGTGGCCGACAAAATTTCTTTGAGGAACTACCCTCATTTAATGTACACATTCTGGTGTGCTTGGCTCATAAAAGGCTCGCTGATTTGTGACTATAGTCACAGATCACATAAACTGCTCTACTGAAATTCTTCTTAAAATGAATTGCCTCACTCCATTTTACAAGGAGTCAGCATGGACTCATTCTGAAGGCTCATGTTACACAGATTTCTCCTCTTATGCCAAAGTCACTATTGCTACATTTTACCAGTGTACTAGGAGGCCTGGTAATTAAAAGTTAAGTTGGGCTTGTCAAAATAAATGAGCAGGGTACATTTGGTGATGAGGTAACCTTGGTTGATTTGCATTACAGCTTCTTTCTTTAGTCTTTAATTCACCAATAACTTGGGAAAACACCGCACTTGCCTACACCCTGACACACACAGCCAAATTTGTACTGGGATACATTTTCACTTTAAAAGCCTAGGCATAGATATTGAACTTTCTTTCCTTCATATAACAAGAGTTCAAAAAAAATCACAAACTGCATACTGGAAGGCTTGGGTGGAAAAAAGTAGAATATATGAAATGTCGTCCCCAGTTGGCTAAGTAGATTGGCTGGCAAGGAGGCAACTCATTCCAAATGTTGGATTCAGTTTCTCTCACCCTTTGATTCAACAGTGGCCAGAGGCATGGCAGTCACTGAATGCCTAGTATTGAAGCAGAAAGATGATAGAGGCAAGAAATTTCTACTGGAAAGAGGTAACTGAAGGAGAGCCAAGAAGTACACATGGGGAGAAAGGGGAGGGAAGCACAAGCTGTGTAGATCTCATCCTTGTCTTCATTTATGGCATGTTCCTGAGAGAACACGTTAGGTTAGACCAACACTACTCTCCAGGCCAGTATGGGGGGGAACAGTGCAGAAAAAAGGGCCATTACCATATACTGTGGTCATTTGCAGCAACATAGGTAGAACTAGAGAGTCATACTGAGTGAAATAAGTCAGACAGAGAAGGAGAAATATCACATGGCACCCCTTATATCTGGAATCTAAACAGAAATGATACAAATGAACATACTTAAACGAAACAGAAAGACTCACAGACTTAGAAAACAAACTCACGGTTACCAGAAGGGTGCGGGGAAGGGATCGATAAGGACTTTGTGAAGGTCGTGTACACACTGCTTTATTTAAAATGGATAACCAACAAGGACCTACTGCATAGCACAGGGAACTCTGCTCAATGTTACGTGCCGGCCTGGATGCGAAAGGGGTTTTGGGAGAGAATGGACACATGTATACATATGGCTGAGTCCCTTCACTGTTCACCTGAAACTACCACAACATTGTTAATTGGCTACACCCCAATACAAAATGTTTTTGGTGTTTAAAAAATACTCAGGAGCCTGAGTCACCTAACTGAGATCTTGTAGATGAGGGAAGTGTGTGCAGTAGAGCTGAGGTCTAAGCTGACAGCTGAAGAAAGTGAGGGCACAAATGGTGAGTGAGTCGATGGGCCAGGAGGAAGCATTCTGGGTAGAGTTGCTATACGGGTGGAGGCTGGAGGTGAGAAGAATCCTGGAGCAGGATTTCCAGAAAGGTGAGTAACACAGATTTAACACTTGCTGCTGTTTTTGCTTCAAAAAATGGGTCTTGAAGGGTGATAGCTGGGGTGGGTCGATAAGTGGGCAGGAGAATATTTCCAAAGTCAGAGTATAAACAGAGCATGTGCTGGAGTAACAAATTCTCTGGCATGTCTGGAGAAAGTACAAGCAAGTATTTGCTATCAAACAGGAGGTTTTAATGTAATGTATTGAGCCCGCTCCAGCTCCAGGAAAGGGGAGCTGCATTTCCAGTTTGAACAACCACAAGGATTTATGAAGCCAAACTTTGTACCAGGAGTAGGTCTGGGTGCTCTTACATATACTCTCTCACTCACAGTTCACCAAAGTCATAGGAGACAAATATCTTCACAATCTCCTTCATGGAACAGAGGAAACCAAGGCTCAGAGAGGTGCTGTGGCTGCCTCACATGCAGCCAGGGCTTCTGGTGGTAAGTTCGCTTTTTCTCCCTTATTTCAGCTTACCCAAACTGCAGGGGTAAAGTATGGGGTTAGCTGCAAGACTGTACAGAAAAACTGGAACAAACTTTTTGGCCAACCCAATAACACTTCACTTGCATCAGACATTTTACTTTTTCAAAACACCTTCAATATCTTTTCTTTCTTAATCTTCAATATATTTTATCTGACTTTATTACAAGTCCATGAGGGATAGAGAGGGTGTATATCACAATTTGCAATCATATCCTTCCAATTTTAAAGATGGTAAAACTCAGGAATGTTTCAGCCGAGGTGATGTACTCCTACATAGATAGGGACCAAGCAAGCTCAGACAAACCACTTCCTGGGATCAAGCTCACAGCTCTTCCGATTTGCATCTTCAGTTCAGTTCAGTTCAGTTGCTCAGTCGTGTCTGACTCTTTAAGACCCCATGGACTGCAGCATACCAGGCCTCCCTGTCCATCACCAACTGCCAGAGTTTACTCAAACTCATGTCCATTGAGTCGGTGATGCCATCCAACCATCTTATCCTCTGTTGTTCCCTTCTCCTCCCGCCTTCAATCTTTCCCAGCATCAGGGTCTTTTCAAATGAATCAGTTCTTTGCATTAGGAGGCCAAAGTACTGGACTTTCAGCGTCAACATCAGTCCTTCCAGTGAATATTCAGGACTGATTTCCTTTACGATGGACTGGTTGGATCTCCTTGCAGTCCAAGGGACTCTCAAAGAGTCTTCTCCAACACCACAGTTTAAAAGCATCAATTCTTCA
>NW_011494807.1:2599916-2600056 GCF_000754665.1 Bison bison bison | reverse complement strand
CCAAGGAGTAAGCGTCTTTTAATTTCATGGCTGCAGTCACCATCTGTAGTGATTTTGGAGCCCAGAAAAACAAAGTCTGACACTGTTTCCTCTGTTTCCCCATCTATTTCCCATGAAGTGATGGGACCGGATGCCATGAT
>NW_011494807.1:2584725-2599816 GCF_000754665.1 Bison bison bison | reverse complement strand
ATCTCATCAGGGTCTTTTCAAATGAATCAGTTCTTTGCATTAGGAGGCCAAAGTACTGGACTTTCAGCGTCAACATCAGTCCTTCCAGTGAATATTCAGGACTGATTTCCTTTACGATGGACTGGTTGGATCTCCTTGCAGTCCAAGGGACTCTCAAAGAGTCTTCTCCAACACCACAGTTTAAAAGCATCAATTCTTCAGCACTCAGCCTTCTTTATAGTCCAACTCTCACATCCATACATGACTACTGGAAAAACCGTAGCCTTGACTAGATGGACCTTTGTTGGCAACTAATGTCTCTGCTTTTTAATATGCTGTCTAGGTTGGTCATAACTTTCCTTCCAAGGAGGAAGCGTCTTTTAATTTCATGGCTGCAGTCACCACTGGCAGTGATTTGCATCTTAGACTGTCCTAAAACATGACTGTGTCTCTGAACCATGTAGGCCAGAATTCCACAGGCATCCTCAGTCCTGAGCTGTACTGCTTTGGGTATGCAAGAACTGGCTCTTTCCTCTCTCCAGTAGAGTATAAAGAGAATGATAGGCATGATCATCTTTAAAGGAAAGTATATAGACCTTTGTGTACCTAACATACCTATCCACAGGTATCCCTGAACTGGCCTATAAAGCATTATATTCCATAGCCAGTTGGTTTAATACCTCCAGTTCATCTTCAAAGAAAATTTGATTATGACCATCTTTCCTTATGTCTTATTGGAAAGGCAAGCAAAACACCACTGTATAGGCTGTGTTTCTTTGTAGTTTTTTAAAAAGAAAATGAAGTATATTTGATTTAAAATATGGTCTTATTGTAGTTTTGAGCCCTAGCCTATAGTTTAAAATTCTTACAAATGATTTGGGGGTATTTCATTATTTTTAAAATCTGACACTGAGAATGAACTAACTTATAGCAGAATTTTAGAGCCTGAAAGGACCTTCATTTTTAAGCCCTAACACAATGGTGCTTTTAAATTTGTATTTGTGTGTGTGCGTGTGTGTGTGTGGCGGGGGGCAGATTTAAAGTGAATTTAATATTTAAAATTCTTTTTGGAAGAGGAAGAGAAGAATCCATGCTCACAGTACCTACACAAGAGAAGATAAAAGAATGTAGAAAAAATATAAACATATGTAAATACAAGAGAATATATATTGTGTTCAGTGCTGGCTGCCACTACTTAAGAAGGCCACAGGCAAACTGGAATATACCAAGACAGAGTGAGGAAGTCATGACAGCCAGTGGCTGGCAAGCTCTGCCTCACATGGCATGGCTAAAGAAATGTCTAACGGGGAGAAGAGAAAAGCACTCCTCTCTCTCTAAGAGCCTAGAAAGCCATCAGGTAAGTGGAGGACTTGCCTTCAAGGGTAAGAAACTTCTTTAAGAAGTTTCAGGGATTCCAGTCTCAGTAAATACTTCTTACTAATGGTGTTTGGAAAGGGCATGAATGGAACGGGCTCCTTGATAAGATCACAACCACCCTAGCAAGAAACTATTCATTCAGAGGTTTGGAGGGATTCTCTGAGGGAGAAAGATAAGAATCTTGCATTGAAAGAAGGGACAGATGACCTTCTAAGTCAGAGATTCTGTGAGGCCCAAACCAAGACCTCAGGATGGTCCTGACCAACTCTGAGCCCTCTGCAAGGTTGCCACCATGACAACCTTTGTTGAACTTCTACCCGATTTCATCTATCATCCTGATCCTACCAGGAATGTAGATGAAATGTGGAGGTTAAGGGAGAGGAGGAGAGCGAAAGAGAGTCAGAGAGTTAGAGTGAACATAATTTTTAAAAGTGAACTGAAATGTGGTTCATTCAGTGAGAATATGATTTACTCTCTGTTGTACATGAAAACATCAATTCCACAAGGACAAAACTATGACCTAATGAGGCCCAAACCAAAAGAAAATGTCTGAGGAGGAAAAGGAAACATTTCCAGCACTGGGAAGTTCAGCCTGGGTGTCCGCCAGCCATGTCTTACACTGACTCCTGGAAAGAAACTATGGAACTAGATCCATTACTCAGTTATGCACCGGAAACTCCAAATCCAAGTTCCAGATTTTTGGCACACCTGAAGTGGTCATGCTTTCCTCTTGATTCTGCAAAGATTGCTTGATTTTTACAGTGGATTTGTTTGGCAATTGTTATTGAGAATGTATGCAACACAGATGACAATCCTGATTCCCGTTTTAGAGAGCAATAGACATAACAGCAATGTGTACAGGAGCACTAAAGACTACATCAGGTGTCCATCATCTTGGCTTCCTTCTCACACTTCTCATTGTGAGGATTAAACTTCTGAGTAACTCTAGGCCAGTGGTTCTCAAAGTTCAGCCTGCATGAGAATCAACCAGAAGGCTTATTAAAAACAAGTTGCTGGGTCCAATTGCCCAAACTGTAGCTCTGGGCTGGGGCCTGAGAATTTACATGTCTAACAAGTTCCCAGATGATACCGATCCTGTTGGTCCCAGAACCACATTTGAGAGCTACTACCTAAGATCAATGGCTGGTCCCAGCCCCAGCTACATCTGCACTTAATTAAAAGATGGTGACCTCTTCCCCACATCCCCCATCTCCACAGATGTTAACTTCATTATATAGGATCCATGCATAGTGCCCTTCTGATTAAACTTCCTCAGTGGACTCAACTAAGCATTTCCCATGAAGACCACCCAGAAACCTCAGAAGGTCTTCAGTCTGTGTGTGTGTGTATTTTAATTCTCAGTGCTATGCAAGGGACAAGACATCGGCCTACCGAACCCTACAAAATTTGGGCTTTGGTTACTTTAAAAATTCCTTTCTCCATAGCACTTCACAGCAACAAAGATGTTCTACGTTTCTCCTGTTAATGAGATCCAGGTTTAAAATTTCAGAAGGAACCTTTTCAGAGCAAGAACCCCAACTTAGGGGCATCCAGTCACTAGAACCATAATGCAGTTATGTTTATTCATAAAGTTAAGTCTATTCATAAAGAAGGAAAATGAAATGCAAGAATCGAGTAAAAATTAACTTAAAATTCAATGCTTATACAACATATATGCATCATAAGATATATAAAATTATTATTTATTGAATCTGAAGCAGTCCAAATGATTACACTGGCTAACTGTAAAAAATAAAATCCTGGTCATGTATTTTAAATTATAATGTGCTTATTTTTATTAAATCCAAGTTCAGAAAAATAGATTATTATGGATACTTGTCAATTCTTCCAATTAAAATGTACCAACTTAATAACCAAAAGAGGAAATAAAGTCTCTTAAAATAAATATCTCTTTTTTTTCTGAAGAGGAGTAAAGTTGCATGTTAAGGTGATTAAGAAGGAAGAGTGGGTTAAATGTCTGTAGTAACCAAATATTTGCACATCTGTACATACAGAAAGAATATGATTTAGCAAGCACTGATTGTTTCATCCAATGGTTTTCTCTAGCCAAATTTACTAAAGATAATTAGAGGAAGGCAAATGAACAGAATCTGCTTCTAGTTTAGGTGAGGTATCGTGATTAAAAGTGCAAAAATGAACATTGTATACTATACTAATGCACTTCCAATATATGTCATAGTATGTCAAGAAAAAACACAAGATGAAAACACAAGATTACTGTTAAGTACCTTTAAAGGAATTCAGCTAGGCAGTGTAATCCTCAGTTTTTACAATATGCTGCTTTTTAACATAGTATCTTACACAGAGTAAATACTTAATACACTGTTGAGTTCACTTCCAGACTATGATCATTGTTGGATTCTACACTAAAAACTGTGGTATTGTCTGAAATCACAAATGTTGAGGTGACTATTTTTTTTCAACTTATAATAACTTCAGGTTCAAATATCTTCTTCTTGCACTGCTTCCCTCAGAAGTCTTTTTTTTGAGGAAAAGTCAGTCATTTAGTCCTTCTTTCAGAAATTATCTGTTGATGAGGGTTGTGGAAGTTTGGTCTGACTCCCCAAAGTTAAAGCAGAGATTTTTTTGCCATTAAGCATATGGAGAGAGAATAACATTTGCAGGAGGTGGTGTGTGTTTTTTCTCTTTGGCATCACAGAAGGACACCAACTTCATTCTGTAATTCACCAGCATAAGCAGGAAAGGACTGAGTGCAGAGAAGCCTGAGGAGAGGACTGTGAGAACAGCTGGAAAAAAGACACAGGCTGCCAAGCCTTTCAAGAAATAGACTAAGATAAAATGAGAAATCCAAAGTGGAGTGATCAGCCACATTAATAAAATACTAAACTTGGCCCCTCTAAGGATTTCAATTTCTGAATCATCGTCTCCAATCCAGATGTCACCATATGTCATCTTCTTTCTCTCTGAAAGCAGAAAAGACATCCAGAAACAGACAAAGACTAAGGTGGCTAAAGGAAGAATATCAATCAGAACCAAAAACACTTCCTCATAGTAAAACTCTACTTGCTTGTTTCCAAAGTCAGTTAGGCAATCCATGTGAATCCTGTTTGTTGACAAGGGGTCTGTATCATTTCCTGCATTCAGGTATTCTGATTTCCTAGTATAGAGTAAAACCGGGAGGTATACTGCCACGCCTGTCATCCAAAGTGCAGAAACCACCTTTAAGGAATGCTTCTGATGGTCCGGGTTTGGAGGCTCACTCAAGGGGCGGACAGTCTGGTACAGCTTCTGGTGGTAGAGCAACGCAAAGTGTAACATGAACCAGATGGCCAGGGATGTCGTCAGGGCTGCCGTGAAGCGCAGAACTTTGCAGCCAGCTGAATCCAACATGCAACCAGAAGAATAAACAATTTTCATGACATTCACCACCAGGTTCTTAATGAGGTGGACAAATATAAGACTGAAAATCAGAAGAAAGGATGTCTCTAGACGCCCAGTCATACACTTCCTTGTAGAATAAAATAAACACAGGTTTCCGATAAAGCTCACAAGGATTAGCAGGATGCAAGTGATGATTTCAAGCACATCCACAGAGGACTTCATGGTAAATGGCGAGTCAGTGAGCTCAGATGGCTTCTTCTTCAGTTTGAGTCATAAGGCACTTGGAAAGCTTTTAAGAAGTCTTTAGTAAGAAGACCTGGGTTTTTCGAAGCCACTACATTGACACACTCCTCCACTGGTGTCACTCTAATAGTTCAGAGATGGTTTGTAACAGAATTATGTTTGTTCAGTGCTGGGCCACTGGAAACAAAACAGCTTCTCAAGAGGATTCTGTTTTATCATCTCTCGGGATTTAACTATAATGAGAAAGTTCTAGGTATCATCACTTAATTAAAAGTTCTCAGAAATGTATTTATAGCACTGTAATGCAATTTCCTAGATACAGTGTGATACAATTTCCAACAACCATGAGGGAGAGAAGAAAATTAACTGTGTGACAACAAAGGAAAGGTGGCCAGAGGTTGAAATGACCCTCTCGACTCAAAAAATATTACAGAAGTGGGGGTGTTTGAGTAACAGTGAAGGTTTCCAAATAACAAAATTATGTATTACCAATGACATTAATAACATGATAGAAATTTATGAAGTATAGCAGTTTTCTAATGTCTCTACCATTTTTGCAGAACAGGAGTAGTATTACCTGTTCTGATGATCTCTTGGGGGTTGTTAGGATTACAAAAGAGATGATAGAAAATACTTGTGAGGTCATAGGGAAGGGAATAAAGAAGACAGGGAGAGAGGGAGAAGGGAAGAGAAGGGAGAAGGGAAGGGAGGAAGGGAGACATTTTTACAAATGTGGGCACTATGTCCAAGACCAAATCTTTAAACTACTGGTTAAAGAAACAATCTGATGTTCAGAAGTCATTAGGGAGACCCACCACTCAACCCTCCACCTCTGCACCCCACTGCCAATTGAGCACAGGCAGCTAGGAAAAGATTTCTGCCCTCAGTATGACTACAGAGTACAGAGCAAGGACAGAAAAACAGCAGTGAAACATGCTGCTCAAGCAATCACTTTCTGGATGAATTCTGTTGGTCATTCCCAGGACAAACTATTTTCCCTCTATTCTATATGCTTGTAAATTTCATTTTCAATCATCCTATCTTGTACTGTCACATCACATGCTTCCCTCTGACCCAGTGGTGCTCTGGAGCCAGCTTACACTGACTTGAGCAACTGTGCGCATCTCTTCCCAACTCTGTGATCAGCGACTATGGAGCAGTTGCTTGGAAGCTTGAAACTGGGTATCCCGAAAGTATTTACACGATCAGATCAGATCAGTTGCTCAGTCGTGTCTGACTCTTTGCGACCCCATGAATTGCAGCACGCCAGGCCTCCCTGTCCATCACCAACTCCTGGAGTTCACTGAGACTCACGTCCATCGAGTCAGTGATGCCATCCAGCCATCTCATCCTCTGTCGTCCCCTTCTCCTCTTGCCCCCAATCCCTCCCAGCATCAGAGTCCTTTCCAATGAGTCAACTCTTCGCATGAGGTGGCCAAAGTACTGGAGTTTCAGCTTTAGCATCATTCCTTCCAAAGAAATCCCAGGGCTGATCTCCTTCAGAATGGACTGGTTGGATCTCCTTGAAATCCAAGGGATTCTCAAGAGTCTTCTCCAACACCACAGTTCAAAAGCATCAATTCTTTGGCACTCAGCCTTCTTCACAGTCCAACTCACATCCATACATGACCACAGGATAAAACCATAGCCTTGAATAGACGAACCTTTGTTGGCAAAGTAATGTCTCTGCTTTTGAATATGCTATCTAGGTTGGTCATAACTTTCCTTCCAAGGAGTAAGCGTCTTTTAATTTCATGGCTGCAGTCACCATCTGTAGTGATTTTGGAGCCCAGAAAAACAAAGTCTGACACTGTTTCCTCTGTTTCCCCATCTATTTCCCATGAAGTGATGGGACCGGATGCCATGATTTTCGTTTTCTGAATGTTGAGCTTTAAGCCAACTTTTTCACTCTCCTCTTTCACCTTCATCAAGAGGCTTTTTAGTTCCTCTTCACTTTCTGCCATAAGGGTGGTGTCATCTGCATATCTGAGGTTATTGATATTTCTCCCGGAAATCTTGATTCCAGCTTGTGTTTCTTCCAGTCCAGCGTTTCTCATGATGTACTCTGAATATAAGTTAAATAAACAGGGTGACAATATACAGCCTTGACGTACTCCTTTTCCTATTTGGAACAAGTCTGTTGTTCCATGTCCAGTTCTAACTGTTGCTTCCTGACCTGCATACAAATTTCTCAAGAGGTAGGTCAGGTGGTCTGGTATTTCCCATCTCTTTCAGAATTTTCCACAGTTTATTGTGATCCACACAGTCAAAGGCTTTGGCATAGTCAATAAAGCAGAAATAGATGTTTTTCTGGAACTCTCTTGCTTTTTCGATCATCCAGCGGATGTTGGCAATTTGATCTCTGGTTCCTCTGCCTTTTCTAAAACCAGCTTGAACATCAGGAGTATTGCTGAAGCCTGGCTTGGAGAATTTTGAGCATTCCTTTACTAGCATGTGAGATGAGTGCAATTGTGTGGTAGTTTGAGCATTCTTTGGCATTGTCTTTCTTTGGGACTGGAATGAAAACTGACCTTTTCCAGTCCTGTGGCCACTGCTGAGTTTTCCAAATTTGCTGGCATATTGAGTGCAGCACTTTCACAGCATCATCTTTCAGGATTTGGAATAGCTCAACTGGAATTCCATCACCTCCACTAGGTTTGTTCGAGGTGATACTTTCTAAGGCCCACTTGACTTCACATTCCAGGATGTCTGGCTCTAGGTCAGTGATCACACCATCATGATTATCTGGGTCGTGAAGCTCTTTTTTGTACAGTTCTTCTGTGTATTCTTGCCATCTCTTCTTAATATCTTCTGCTTCTGTTAGGTCCATACCATTTCTGTCCTTTATCGAGCCCGTCTTTGCATGAAATGTTCCTTTGGTATCTCTGATTTTCTTGAAGAGATCTCTAGTCTTTCCCATTCTGTTGTTTTCCTCTATTTCTTTGCATTGATCACTGAAGAAGGCTTTCTTATCTCTTCTTGCTATTCTTTGGAACTCTGCATTCAGATGTTTATATCGTTCCTTTTCTCCTTTGCTTTTTGCTTCTCTTCTTTTCATAGCTTTTTGTAAGGCCTCCTCAGACAGCCATTTTGCTTTTTTGCATTTCTTTTCTGTGGGGATGGTCTTGATCCCTGTCTCCTGTACAATGTCATGAACCTCATTCCATAGTTCATCAGGCACTCTATCTATCAGATCTAGTCCCTTAAATCTATTTCTCACTTCCACTGTATAATCATAAGGGATTTGATTTAGGTCATACCTGAATGGTCTAGTGGTTTTCTCTACTTTCTTCAATTTCAGTCTGAATTTGGCAATAAGGAGTTCATGGTCTGAGCCACAGTCAGCTCCTGGTCTTGTTTTTGCTGACTGTATAGAGCTTCTCCATCTTTGGCTGCAAAGAATATAATCAATCTGATTTACACCATGGAAATCAGCAAATGCTGCAACTCAGGGCTTTTGGTGGGGGAGGAATTGTTTCACTAGGACAATACTGGCCTGACCAAAAAATACAGAATAGAGTGATAAGATATGAGCTGGTATTTTACCTACATAATGATAAGATCAGTATTAGCTATGGTTTTTCCAGTGGTCATGTATGGATGTGAGAGTTGTACCATAAAGAAAGCTGAGCACCAAAGAATTGATGCTTTTGAACTGTGGTGTTGGAGAAGACCCTTGAGAGTCGCTTGGACTGCAAGGAGATCCAATGAATCCATCCTAAAGGAGATCAGTCATGGGTGTTCATTGGAAGGACTGATGCTGAAGCTGAAACTCTAATACTTTGGCCACCCGATGTGAAGAACTGACTCATTAGAAAAGACCTTGATGCTGGGAAAGATTGAAGGCAGGAGGAGAACGGCTTGACAGAGGATGAGATGGTTGGATGGCATCACCAATTTGATGGATCTGAGTTTGAGCAAGCTCCGGGAGTTGGTGAGGGACAGGGAAGCCTGGCATTCTGCAGTCCATGGGGTTGCAAAGAGTCAAACACAACTGAGGGACTGAACTGAACTGAACCCTTTCAATAAGGGTATGTGTAAGTGGTTTATAGCAGTGTTAACAAGCAGGAAAGTTGGACCTTACAATTCCACCCAAGGGAGGTAAGCTTGGGGGCTGACACTTCCTATTAAACTCCTTTTCCCCAGTTGGCAGTTAAGACAGGTAGCCAACTCAGTCCCCACACCACATTTTTCTTCCCTAAGAAACATCCATTACCTCAGTGTCAACTGCAGTCAAGCAGGCACCTCTGAATTTATAATAATAACAATAATACAGTAATAACACAATAATATTGCTCATATTGGTTACCATTTATTTAATATAAATTTGGCCAAACACTGTTTTGGTGTTCTGCTTTATAAATGTGATCTCGTTTAATCCTTAATATCATTCTTATTTCACTAATGAGACAGTAAAAGACCAGAGAGGAAAGCAAATTGGTCAAAGCTGCTACAGGAATCAAAGTCAGGTATGACTGATTCTGAAACCACTGGTTCTTAACCACCACCTCTCCACAGTGCTGTCAGACTGTGGGTTTTCTGTTGATGGTTCTTGACAGTTTCCTAATCATTTACAATTGGTACACCCAACCTATAGAGCCCATAATATGCACCTCTTGATAAGAGTTTTCTTGGGTTTATAATACACAAGTCATGTAGATTTTTTGGATAGCAGTCCCTCCCTTCTCCTTCAATAATAATAACATACATTAAGGGCATTTACACTCTTGAATATCATAAAGATCTTTAAACATTCTGTACACCAGTTCAAGATGCCTTACATGAAAGAGAAAAGGGTTGATACCAGCAGAAGAGAGGCCCCCATTCCTGACCATATTTAAGCAGAGGCACAATGACCACCTGGAGTGAATCTGTAGATTCTTGAAAAACAACCCTAAATAGCAGACAACATACAGCCACCTTAAGATTTAATTTTGCAGTAGGGAATTAAGAAATTGCCTATGTGATGCAATTTTTCAAATATGCTGACATAGTAACAATTTATGGCAAATACTCTCAGAGCTGAGGTCTAAGGGTAAAAATGTTTTTTAAACCCCCTTCTCTAAAGGCTTACATAAACATTTGTTTTTGAAAGGATTAGCAAACATGTAATATGTTCCTTGGCAGCACAGCAAAAGTGTAAAATATAAATGTCATTTTTTCCCTTCAAGGTTATTTATATATCTTGATGGGTGTCTATTAAAAACAGCACACATTAAAATATAAGGGGAGTAAAACTGATCTTTGTGAACGTTGTCTTGACTGATGGATAACGCTTTTGTTAACCATGGCACAGTATGGCTAAGGAGGCACCTCTGTAAGACTGCCTCACTTGGTTGTCTACCGAGAACTACTGTGTGTCCAGCTCAGCACTGGACTCCAAGGGTGATGCACAGAAATGGAGGCTGCTGTCCCTGGCTTCAAGAGGTGTGCGGTCTAGTCGTAAGCACACACTGAAGTTTAAGGCTATGTTAATATATATTATTTATATTACATGAACGGGGCTTCCCAGGTGGTGCTAGCGATAAAGAACCTGCTTGCCTGCCAGTGCAGAAGACATTAGAGACGTGGGTTTGATCCTGCAGTCGGGAAGATTCCCTGGAAAAAGGCATGGCAACCCACTCCAGTATTATTGCCTGGAGAATCCCATGGACAGAGGAACCTGGTGGGCTACAGTCTGTGGGGTCGCAAAGAATTGGACACGACTGAAGGGAATTAGCACACACACATGCAAACCTACTATATATACACATACACACACACGTATATATCATTTAAAATAAATTTAAATAAATTATTTACTAATAACTAATAAATCATGAATAATACAATGTGATAAACTGTGTGGTCATGAGTACAAGAATAAAACACTCAAGAGAAGGGAAGACCCCCTATGGCCAGATCCATTTTTAATCTCCAGTTCACAGGAAAGGACACTGAAGCGTGGAGACCCAGCAGGAAGAGGTGGCACAGAACCTCAGACCTTTTGCTTTCAACAGATCTTTTTGAAAGAGAAAGGGAAGGGGGAAAGCAAAGCTGACTGACTTGTGAAGCAGAGGTGTTAAGAAAACTGGGTGCCAACCCCAAGGCTCCCCCGGAACTGCGGTGATGAGCTGCTGACGGCAGAAAGCCCCTTTCTGAGAGGCAGGAATAGGGCCCAAAGCAGGGGGGCCCAGGAAGCCCACCTATTATCCTCCTCCTCCAAGGACTGCATCCTCCCTTAAGGAAGGTAACCGTCCTGTGTACATTTCAAGGAGGAAAGAAAAAAAAAACAAAACTGTTTCCTTTGGAAACTAAACACTGGCTCTGCCAATCCAACTTCACTGAGGTCATTTGAGAACTGAGGAGTTCAAAGGTTCTCTACAGCTTCGATTTACTTTGGCATAAGATTTAACAGAAAAAGAACTAAAGGAGAATTTATATGGCCCAGGCTGTTTTCCAAATCGCAAACTGCTAAAGTTATTTAGAATTTACTTTAACTTGCAATCACATGTAAAGTGGCTCAGATGTAAATGCTTTCCGTGTGGCTTAAGGCAATCTAGGTTTCCTCAAATGCACATGTGCGATTCTAATAGTAAAGATCTGGATTCGAAATCTCAGAGTATTTACTTTGGGTTCCTCATGATTAGAGGCTGCTGTTAACTTTATGCAATGTCGGGTGGGAGTAGAAGAAATAAAACACGCTGCCTTCATTTGGGCATTAAGTTCTCACAGTAGCGCTAAGATAAACAAATCTTGCAGGCTGAGGGAAGGGCATTTACTCCTTTAAATTGAGTATGTAATACAAATCAATGTCTTTTAAGAAGAGATGCCTGAAACTTGATTCTAAGTCTGGATCTACAGGAGGGCACCGATTTATTGTGATGATCAGTATAGCATGTATGGGGGAAGGGCACACCTTCTGCATGGCGCTGCTCTTGCCAAGCAGGATAATCCACTAAGTCACAGAGAGATGCTGCTTGAAGCTGTCTGTGGCCAGGAACAAATTGATATGTGCATTTTTATATAGAACGAAATGGAGGAAATTACCAAATCCTTTATCTCGTAATCAATGGCTGCCTGTAGGTTGTTTTAATTCTCTCCAAGGCAGTGATTTTGTGATTGGCCTGGGTAAGACTGAAAACACCCTAGCTCCAAATTGGAAGTGACTGGAGAGCAACTTCAGGCTGGCTGGGGCCAGAGCAATTAAATGGTAATTGCCTTTTAGATATACTAATGTTGCTAATTATATTAGTGTGCTAAGTGCTGGGAAATGTGAGTAAGAGCTCCAGGCCACTCTGGTGGGGAAAGGGAGCTCGGATTGATTAAGCCTGGCACTGAGCTGGACCCTCTGCATATGTTCTCTCCTCAAATCCTCTCAGTAACTGAAAAGGAATTGCTAGCTTCAGTAGAGCTGAGGAACTTGCCTGCTTGGTTTCAGTCGTGCCTGACTGAATCATGAGTCCCACCAGGGTTACGGGGCTCCACAGAGCAGGGGTTGGGCAGGGCCTTGAGCGGGAATGGGGACAAATACTGGATTCAAAGCTGAAAGAAATGTGGTAGCAGAGAAAGCTGAGAGAATTGGAGAACCAGGCTGTGAAGAAACAGTCTGCTGGAATGAGGACCATGGTGGGGGTCTTTCCTGCTGCATGTAGAAAGAAAGGGCCCAAGATGGGGAAGATTTGTGGGCAGAATCTGGGGGAGCCTCCCCATCAGAACATAGGAGGGGAGGAGCTGCCATTGCCGAGAAGAGCGGCCCCCATGTCTGAGGCTGAAAGGCCTGCAGAAGCAGGAAGTAAAGTGGAGCGGGCAGTACCTGCACAGGACTTTACTCTCTGGGGCAGCCTGTGAGAATGGCCAAGTCTGTCTGCGGGAGTCCGAACATGTCCCTAGGAACCTACACACGACACTCCCTAGGCCAGCCTCTGAGAATGGCAAAGTCTGTCTCTAGGAATCCGAAGCTATAAGACCTGGGTTAAATCATGAACAGACCGTGAAAGGTTTGTCAGGTCATATCTGCTCTTAGCCTCAGATTCCTAATAAAGGTTTCCCAGAGACAATGAAAGTCGCTCAGTCGTGTCCGACTCTTTGCGACTCCATGGACTATACATTCCATGGAGTTCTCCAGGCCAGAATACTGGAGTGGGTAGCCTGGAGAATCCCATGGATAGAGGAGCCTGGCAGGCTACATACAGTCCATGGGGTTGCAAAGAGCCAGTGAATTGACTTAGTTAATGAATTCACTTAGTTAGTGAATGACTTTCACTAACACTTATATATTGGCGTTCTCTGGTGGCTCAGCTGGCAAAGAATTTGTTTTCAATGCAGGAGACTTGGGTTCAATCCCTGGGTTGGGAATGGCTACCCACTCCAGTATTCCTGCCTGGAGAATTCCATGGACTCTACAGTCCATGGGGTTGCAAAGAGTCGTACATGACTGAGCGACTTTCACTTTCTTTTAGAGACAATGAAATATATATAGTTCTATGTGTATGTATATAAGTGTGTGTATAAACAAGCATACCCATATGTTTGTATGCATATGAGGTGTGTGTATGGTGTGTGTAATAAGGTTAGCATAGGTCAAATGAAATCATGAACCCAGTCTGAAGGCTACAAAGTCTTGTATAACTGCCAGCTTTTGTGAGTACTTATTTCCTAAAATCGTAAGACAGTCATAGAGGTGCTTTCTGCTTGTAAGTGGAAGGTGCTACATGGCTCTTTGCCAAAGGCTGGAATTCCAAATGCACTGTCTCTGCAGCCTAAGCTCAGTTCCTTGGCAGGCAGTTGTGGAAAACTGCCCCGACCCTCTCCCAGCTTGACTCCAGCCCTAAGTCCCTTGGTCTATATCTCTACTCTATTGTCTAAGGATTAACCCATCAGTCTTGTCTTTTTGCACCTGACCACACACATCCTCAAGTCTCACCAACCCGACAAATATAACCCATCCCAGGGACTTTCCTGGTGGTCCAGTGGCTAAGACGCTGTGGTCCCAATGCAAGGGACCCAGGTTCAATCCCTGGTCAGGGAACTAGATCCCGCATACTGCAACTAAGAGTTCACAACTGCAACTAAGATTGAAGATGCCCCATGCTGCAACTAAGACCCAGCGCAGCCAAATAAATAATAATCAAAAAACCCCATCCCAGCTTTGGATTCCATCCCATCTCTTCTCTCCTTTCATCTGAACATCTCAAGAGGGGCATCTGCATTCATGTCTCTCTTTACTTCTTAACTCACCACAACTTTCTACTTCTTCTAAGGTCAGCTTCTACTACTAAATTCAGTAACACCTGGACTTGTCTGATATTCTTCCTCCTTTTCCTTTAAGGGTCTAATAAAAAATTAGGTCAAAGGTCTTGGTCCGCTATTGCTATACACAAAAAACTAATACAACATTGTGAATCAACTATAGTTCAATTAAAAAAAAAAAAGTCTCACAACTATGTCAAATATCTGAACAAGAAGAAGTTGAACACAGATGCTTATTTTTTTAGATGAATTAAAAGTGGTGGGTTGCTCTAGGACATTTTTCAGCTTCAAATCATTTAAAATCAATCAAGAGATGCACTACAAGTCGTCACCAGTTTCTTGCACCATCCTAGGAGCTATGGCAAATAGGGATTATGTTTTCTTTCTTCCTTTTCCCCTTTGTACTTAAGTCATGTTGGATCCTCAGTTTAAACACTCAGGCTTACTTCTAGTTCCACATTTTTTTCCCTTTCCCTGGGCCTGACTCTTCCAGGTGAGGTAAACGGAGCAAATTTCAACCATCGGGCCCTGGTCAGTCTCAGCCTCCTCCCACAGAGTCTCCCAGGGAAGGAACTCTGTCACTTGCACACCATGTCCTTTCTGGGAAGCAATGACAGTGGGTAGAACAGGCTACATAGCATGGATATGTGACTTCCTGAACTGTTGGCAGTAAGTGCAACAAAGTTAGGGAGACAAACAAGAGAAGCCATGGTACCTAGAAATTCAATGTTTCCAACATAGCTTCTTTTCCTCTCAACCATATAGTTCATCTGTGACTCAAATATCAAACTTGCCAAACTCCATCCTCCAAGGTGAAGATAGTTGGAGCACAAGTTGCTACATTATTCAACTCATGTGCATGCCTTTGTTATCATTATATCATTATGGCGGGGGTGGG
>NW_011494807.1:2571837-2584625 GCF_000754665.1 Bison bison bison | reverse complement strand
GGGGGTGGGGTGGGGTGGGTGGGAGCACTTCCAAGGCTTCTGAGCATGGTTCTTGCTCAGTTCAGCCTCAGTTGGACTGCTGCTTCACTCGTCAAGCTCCAATTGAGTCCTTGGCTCGCTCCCTTATTACCTAGTCACATGTCGACATTCTCCAGTTTCCTCCTCTCCCATTTAAGCTGATTCTGCACTTGGTAACCAGTACACGTTCCTATGAATTCTCTGACTTCACACATTCCATTTCTACTGATAAGCCTTAAAATTTCCCTGCTCGAACTCACTTCAGTTCTCTTCAGTCAGCAGTTCCCTGCACATCTTTGAGCTTCACAGAGGACAAACCTGGCTCTCCACCATCTGCTCCATTCCTGGGGTCAAAAAATACCCCGATTTCTAAATTTCCAAAATATCCCCTGTGGTGATTTATAGTGGTAATCCTTGTACCTCAGAGGACAATGACATTTATATTCACCTCACACTCTTGACAGATCTCTACTCCATCATCCAACGATCACAGGCATGTAAGTGATAGAGACTCGAATCCTCATCTGTAAATAGGAATTTGACCTCTGAGGGTTTAAAAAAAATTTTTTTTAATTGAGGTATTGTTGACATACAATGTTGTGTCAGTTTCAGATATACAGGGCCTCCCTGGTGGCTCAGATGGTAAAGAATCTGCCTGCAATGCAGGACACCCAGGTTCGATCCCTGGGTTGGGAAGATCCCCTGGAGAAGGAAATGGCAACCCACCCCAGTATTCTGGCCTTGAGAATCCCAAGGACAGAAGGGCCTAGTCCATGGGGTTGCAAAGAATCAGACACGACTGAGTGACTAACACACACCTAGCCCATATACAGCAAAGTGATTCAGTTAGATATATATACAAGTATCTGAATATATATACCTTTTTCAGATTTTTTTCCATTATAGGTTATTACAAGATATTGAATATAGTTCCCTATGCTATACAGTAAGTCCTTATTGTTTATCTGTTTTGTATATAGTAGTTCAACTCTTTGTGACCCCATGGACTGTAGCCTACCACGCTCCTCTGTCCATGGGATTTTCCAGGCGAGAGTACTGGAGTGGGTTGCCGTTTCCTTCTCCAGAGGATCTTCCCGACCCAGGGATCAAACCTAGGTCTCCTGCATTGTAGGCAGACGCTTTACCGTCTGAGCCACCAGGGAACCTGAAGATAGTAGTGTATATATGTTAATCCTAAATTCCTCATTTATCCTTTGCCCTTTCCCCTTTGGTATCGTAAGTTTGCTTTTGAAATCTGTGAGTCTATTTCTGGTTTATAAATAAGTTCGTCTGTATCATTTTAAACATATTCCACATATAAATGATATCATATGCTATCTGTCTTTCTCTGCCTGACTTACTCATCTTAGTATGATAATCTCTAGGTCTATCCATGTTGCTGCAAATCGCATTATTTCATTCTTTTTATGGCTGAGTAATAGTCCTATGTACCACATCTTCTTTATCCACTCATCTATTCATGGACATTTAGGTGACTTACATGTCTTGGCTATTGTAAACAATGCTGCTCTGAACACTAGGGTGCATGTATCTTTCACATTAGAGGTTTATCCGGATATATTCCCAGGAGTGAGATTGCTGGATCATATGGTAACTCTGAGGGTTTTGTAAAGAGTTAATGAGATCACAGAGGCAAGGTCCTCAGAACAGTGCTCAACAGAAATTAGTTGTTATTGCTTTTATTATTATTTTTACTACAGATCTACTACAACATCCCCAGTGATAATAAAAAAAATTACTCAATGTATCAAGGTCAGTGATGATTAAGAAATCAGGATTCTGCAGCTGGAATTGAAAACATTCACACATGTTACCCTCCATTTTCCATTGTTCCCAAACTGTATCCATCCTTCAGTGCTGGAAAATTACAAGGGTCACCCTTTCAAAATCATTACCAGCCAGTTTTATAGAAGATTAGAAGTTGACTGTGCTGACATAGGGCTGAGGAAACATGAAAGATCTTTCTCTCTTCTATGTCTGGTCTGTCATTTGAAACTGATTATGCGGAAGTAGAAGATCAAATGATACTGATGGAAAAGCTGATCTGGAAAACCCAGGGGACTGCATGAGCAAACATGCTGAACAAGATCATGTGGAGGCCTTAAGGTCAGTGAGAGAGCTCTTCATCAAGGGATGACAATAACTCCACTCAAGGAGGCCTGCTTATCCAACTTCCCACAGTTTCCAGGTTACAGAGGGATAGAAAAGTCATCATAATATGAAAATATTCATGAATGGGCTGCTTTAGCCACTCTGCCCTCAACATCCCACTCTGCTTACAAGCAGCATCTCTCTATATCCATTAATCAACATCTGTGGAAACCAGTCCCACATGGGCTGTAGGATGTTTCCAACCCTCCTTCAATGCAACATGAATACAATGCAAGTGGACTGGAAGCAAAATTGCAAAGCTTGCAAAAGATCAGGATCCATGAAGTCTGAAATTGTGTTGAGTAACTGCTTAAAATACACATCAGGTCACTGGAAAACGTTAGAGGGGTTAATAATTCCAGAAACCCATCAACAAGGATGATGGTGTAACAGATGTTTCACAAGAGAATGATTTGATGAGTAAAAGGTAAAGATAAGGCTTTGGATAACTTGATGAAGCACAAGGACTTCTTTTTTTTTTGTTTGTAAAAATGACCATCATTATGTACTACAAAGACGAACACAAAATAAAGGATGTCATGTAACATAAATGTATAATTTTGTTGAAAGAATTAACAGGCAATTCATTCTAAAGATCTAACCTAGGTCTCATTAAATACAGACTGAGGCATAGATGGACTTATTTCCATAATTTCTATTTAATTTTTCAAGAGATTCCAATGATGTGAATTTTGTTTGTGTGTTTTACTATTTTCTATGAAAACATGTTCAAGTTTTTAGTGACTTCACTTTTTAAGCAGGCTTTTATTCCTCTCCTGATTATTCTCAGATAATAAGGGCCTCTGGTACACATAATCATACTTTTTTTTTCAGGAGAATACTTGGAGACATTACAAAATAAAACTTAAGTGCTAAGTGAAAGGGATCCAAAAAGCCATTTCTCTTCTTCAAGTAGAGTTCCAGCTAACGAATTTCATGAAGCTAAAGAGACAGTACTGTTTTTGAGCAGCTTCCACATGCCAGGCAGTTCACATGCCTAACTTGTAAAACTTACAACCACCCTGCAAAGTAGTTATAACCATCCCCGTTTCAGAGACAGGAAAACTGAGACATGGGGGTAAGTGCCAATTATTAGTTTACAAAGCAGGTCCTTGTTGGTGAAAGGATTACAATCTACAGTGAATAATATTCCTAAAGCCCTGAGGAGATTGTGTTCCGGCCTTGAGGCCGGAATGCTGGAGTTGGTGGGAACCAGTAGTTTTCAGCTCACTCTCTAATATAACCCTATTCATTACCAATCTTCATGAGAAAGACACTTGCAATGTTAATTTCTGGGACTGGCTGAACAACTAGCCTGATGAGAAGACAGAAGGTCCAGAGCTCCAAGAGGCTCCAGGAATTCTGTTCAACTGGTGCTGCTATAGACAGCTGAAGCACTTCCAGGCATTTGCTTGTTGTGGGATACTCTTTTGAAGGGGAAGGCTGGCTATGTTACTAAATATTTAGGTCTCAAGCAGCCAAAAGCAATTTGACATCAAATGTTAAAATTCAAAAAGCATGGTGGGAAAGTGTTTACAGGTGCTCCCTGGAACAATGTTTTCCCACTTCTGCATGAAAGAGCCCAGCCACAAGTACAAAAAAATCAACTCTGACTGCATAAAGAGGTGCTTAAAATCCAGCAGGTTCTCCAAGTTGCAGCATGTCCTTACCCAAGAATCCCATGAGCACAGATCCTCCACTTAAGAAGCTGAAGGCACC
The DNA here is from genome assembly GCF_000754665.1 of Bison bison bison. Classification (NCBI taxonomy): domain Eukaryota; kingdom Metazoa; phylum Chordata; class Mammalia; order Artiodactyla; family Bovidae; genus Bison; species Bison bison. The sequence continues at coordinate 2,580,716 of NW_011494807.1, read as the reverse complement.
ATTATGTGTGGCTACAAATAACAGCAACACATGCTAGAGACGCAGCTCTTTATCTCTAAAACTACAGATTCATGGGCTGATGAGCACTTGGCTTTTAAAGACATATTCTGCTCTACCTTTTTCCAAAAAAAAAAAATTAAATTAATATGGCTTTCCTCTAATAGCTATTGTACTTCTCTCATAAGATCTTATTAAATAAAGGTATTCACTGATTCAGTAAGCTTTGTGAAGAAAGGCATAGAGAATCTGCAAAGTGTATTTGTTCTGTTTAAGATTTAAACATCTCATGTTGTCACTCAGGGCAAAAGAATATTCAATGTGAAACTACTCAGAAATTTAAATGCTATGACATTATTTTGATAATTCAAATCTAACTAGAGTCTAGGCTTCAGAGCATAGTTTAGTAAATTATTCTGGGCTTAAATGATAGATTTCTCTGTCTTAAAACAAAAATGACAAAGTACTGTTTTTGAAACCATTCTTATTTTTATATCAACTATATGGCATCATTTCCTATCTAGACAATTGTATATTAAAAACTTTAAAAAAAACACTTTAGAAAGTGTATTTAAAGGTTTCAGATAATTTTTAAAACATTAAGTTAGAAGAAAATCTTAAAAAGCAAAGAATCAGACTTATTTTTAATAGATGTGATTTGTTACAAGGAAGACACAAATTCTTAGCTCTGGATCACCTTACGTCTTATTACATACATCCAGAAGTTTCTCTGAGTTCAAAAGTTCATAGCAACAATTTATAAGGGTCTTAGCTCTGAAGCAAGCCAGGAGGAAAGTGCTGCTTTTAATCAACACTCAGCTACAATCCTTACGCTAAACATCTCACCAATTGGTGTGATGCAGAGTTCTTACATTGCCAAGACACCTCTCAGAAGTATGGTTTCCACAAGGTAAGTTCAGAAAAGCTACACAAATAACCTGCAGGTACACGCATTCCATATTTCTAACTTTTGAGAACTGTAGCCTGAGAGAAAAAAACATTGTGCATACATCCTAGAGATAAAGGAAGGAAAATGGTTTATTATACTAGACAGAGACCAGGAAAAATGTGCTTTTCTCCTGGAAGTCTGATAATATCTCTCTTTGTAGGCTGGAGTCCCCAAAGTGAGACTCTAAGAAGAGACAAAAGGTGGCAAACACAGGGGAATTTGAAGGGACTCCATTGCATATAAGGCTTCCCTTATATATAAAAAAGAAATTTTGTAAGCCTGAAATTTAAGCCTGTTTTGGGATACAGAAGGCCTGGAGACAAATACTAAAGTGATAAAGGTATCCCTTCCTGAAAGATACAAGGCTCTTTTTTCCCTCCTTCTTCCCTCCCTCTCTCCCTCCCTACCTCCCTTCCTCCTTCTCTCTCCCTTCTTCTCTTCTTCCTTCCTGCCACATTTATCGAGCATCATGTGTCAGACACAGCCACTGAGCATTCAGCAGTGAATAAGCAAGACAGGCTCACTGTCCTAAGAAAACTCATTTGTTAAAATATAGTTCTCTGTGTTATACAGTAGGTTCTTTTGTTTATCTATTTTATATATAGTACTATATATCTGTTAATCTCAAACTCCTAATTTATCCCTCCTCTGTCCACTTCCTTTGGAAACCAAAAGTTTGTTTTCTATGTCTGAGTCTCTTTCATAAATAAGTTCTTTTGTATCATTTTTTTAGATATCACATACAGGTGATATCATATGATACTTGTTTTCCTCTGTCTGACTTCACTCAGTAATGATAACTCTAGGTCCATCCATGTTGCTGCAAATGGTATTATTTTATTCCTTTTTTATGGTTGAGTAGTATTTCATTGTGTATACATAGAGATAATGGGAATGCTCTAAAGGTACATTGTCTGATGAGGTAGCCACGAGCAGCTAGTATCTACTGAGCACCTGTAAGATGGCCATGGCAACTGAAGAACTCAGTTTTAGACTTTATTTCATTTTAATCTGTTATGTTTAAATTTAAATAACCACATGTGACTAATGGCTACCAAACTGGACAGCACGATTCCAATGGATTAATCAGACAATAAACAAACAAGTATATGAAGTATTTTCAGGTTTGGGTAAGAGTAACAAAGAAAAAAAGCAGGCTGAGGATGACTGGGGGAGAGGTTGGACTTTTTAAATTATGGTGGATCAAGAAAGGGCTTTTTCTTAACAAAAGACATCAAGGCACACAACATGTAGGGGAAGAGGATTCTAAGTAGAGGGAACGGCAAGTGCAAAAGATCTCCAGTGAGAGGGAATGCAACAGAAGGAAAGAGCGGGAAGGCTAATGTGGAGGAGAATAGGTGCAAGCAAGTTTATGGAGACCAAGTTTGAGAAGCAGGTGGAGGGGTGGGGGTTTCATGGCTTTATGGCCATGGAAAGGAGTTTGAAGTTTACTCTGATGGTAGAGGGAAGCCAGTGAATGGTTCGGACCAGAGAGAGTATCATGAGCTGATTTACATTTAATGAGATCAGACAAGCAGCTGATTAGAGGCCAAACTGCAAGAATGGAAGAGTAGAAACAGCACTCAGGAGGGAACCCAGAGTCAGGCCTGATGCTGCAGTGGCTTGGCTAGGACCACACCAGGGCCAGACTCTAGCGTACTCAGGGGGTGGGGCCAACCGGCCTTGGTGATGCATGATTGGTGGTGAGAGTGCATGTGTGTGAGAGAAAGGAAAGCAAGAAATCAAGGAGGTTGATTTGAAAGGGAACTGTAGAGCTAATCCCCGTATCACCAGCCACTAGGGATGGAGTGCCATTTGAACTGTCGAACAGTGTGAGAAAAAAATGGTGCTCAAACTTCCAGAAGCAGTCAAACCATAAAAGCCCTTATCAACATGTCGGGAAGCCTGTGTATGTGTGTATGTGTGTGTGTGTGTGTGTGTGTATAAAATTGTAAGTAAAATGTGCCCAATTATTTCAATCCAGTCAGAAAGAACTTTAGGCATATAAACTGTGTAATGACCTTTTAAAAAAAAGCCAACTCTTACAACATCTATTGTTGCCAAAATACATTTTGGCACAGTATTAAACACAATCTACATATATTTATACATGTGTAAATGCCACCCACCTTCAGAACCAGTTATTCTAAACCATAATGATATGCTATCCAGTAGGAGAGTTGGGGTTCAGACCACTTCAACCTCTCATTACTGTATTGTTTTCAAGTGTTTAACCCTGGAATTGATAACATATTTTCCCTGACATGTCTGTTGGTGTGTTACGCACAGAAAAAGCCCTAGAGGGGCCTCACAGATACAGTGGTATCATTGTATATAGGCATTAACTTAAATTCAGCTCTATAGTGAGAGGGAGGAAGAAAGGAAGGCAATTGGCATACCATGAGAAATTCTACTCGCCATTCTCCTCAACGAGTCTGGGCCTGAAAATGAACATGAGACTCAAGATAGGAAATTGGCTGTTCCAACCATTGGTTTGGTTCCATTTCATGCTGTGGGAATCCCACCATGTCAGGCAGGATCTAGTGTTACTTTTCCCTATAATGTGGCCCTACATCATCTGATGTGCAAAGACAAACCACTGTTTCCAATGTTGGAGGAAAAACTGACAGCACTGGGCTTATGGGAAGGTGGATTTTAAGGGCAATTTAACAGGCATTCAGGGGTTATTGTGACTAGACATATTTTCTGCCTCACGCACCAAGTTTATAACCTAATCACTTTATAGAATAGGACTTCACTCTATACCAGGGGGTCTCCAGTGTCCAGGATCTAATGCTTGATGATCTGAGGTGAAGCTGATGTAATTATAATAGAAATAAAGTGCATAATAAATGTAATGCATTTGAACCACCTCCCCTCACCCCACCCCTGGCCCTCGAGCCATGGGAAAACTGTCTTCCACAAAACTGGTCCCTGTTGCCAAAAAGGTTGGGGACCACTGCTCTATACCATTACGTATTGGCACAAAGTTGCTTCAACTTTACTCAGAAGGAAAATCATGAAGGATCTTACACGGCTATCTCTCAGTTTGAAAGGACTTGAAAATCAAGCTTTCTTGAGATTTTTTTTTTAGGGGAGGCCATCCTACAGATGAGAAACATTAACACAAACAAAAGAGAATGTACAAATTTTGAGGGGTCTTACCTAATAAATTTATGGCCTCTGAAACACGATTTTAAATCTGAGTTGAATCTGTTGTGTGTTTATATAACCTGTGGAGAAGGAACAGAAAAGTCTTTGCATGGAATTTGCTTACCACTCTAGAAATGTCTATGGTATGAGGTTAAACTCTTGAACAAAGAATGCATGTACCTTCCTCACACACTAACTTTTATTCTACTAAAGAGTAGTATGATCTCAAAGCCTAAACATTCCTTTGGAACATAAAACCAGAATTTGTATCCTGGCACTTGCAAATTTGGGAATGTGCCTAGAAAAACAAACATGTTTTCTTTAATTAGCCTTAACAGAAAAGAAATACAACTGGAAATTAATATTGTTGGTTTTAAAATGCAATAGAAAATAGAAAACATGGTTCATAAACTCCAAAGAAACCTGAGTTTGTCCTATGCTTTACTCTGAAAAAAGAGTATAAAAATAAATAAAAGGCCAGTTGATCTGCTTTAAAAGGGATGTTTCATTTACCGTTTTTGATTAGTTTGTGTTTTTGCTCATGTTTAAACTCCTACTAGGCTGATCATTGAAAATATCATATAACCCTAGTCACATAATATTAACATGATTACTTCACTATATATTTGCTCCAAGACAATCAACTCAGTCAGGGCAACTTTGCTTTCAATTGCCTTTGCTGAAAAGCTGCATAAACATCCAAGACCAGTTAATTCTTTCCATGGGCTTTAAGCCTCATTGACATGCAGATGAGAGCCTGATCAAATGACAAGCCTGGGAGCCAAGTGCTGTGAATGAGTTTACCCACACAGACATGATGGGGACTCAAGTCTATGGGCCAAGAGGAGGATGCAGCAAGAATTCTCTCTGCTCCCTGTCACAGCCTCTCTGGAAGACCAGGGTCTCTTGCAAAAAATATTAAACACAATTCTCAGAACATTCTTCCTTGAACACAATGAAACATGCAACAAGTAGGAAAAAAAAGGCAATTCTAGCCTGTGCCTTAACAAAATGAAATGCCCAGCTTTCTGAAAGAGAAAGGTGAATGTGAACCAAGGAAGGCAAACTCAAATGTCTACTAGGCAGGGTGGGTCATGTAAATGAGTCAGCTAGAAAACCTGACTTCTAAGTCAGAAAGAGAGAAACAAATATTGTATATTAACGTCTACATGTGGAATCCGGAAAAAAAAAAAATGGTATAGATGATCTTATTTACAAAGCAGAAATAGAGACACAGACATAGAAAACAAACCTATGAATACCAAGGGGGAAAGGAGGGTGGAGGGGATGAATTGGGAGATTGGGGTTGACATATATACATTATGATGTATAAAAGTGAGTGAGTGAAAGTCTCTCAGTTGTGTCTGACTCTTTGCAACCCCATGAACTATACAGTGCATGGAATTCTCCAGGCCAGAATACTGGAGTGGGTAGCCTCTCCCTTCTCCAGGGGATCTTCGCAACCCAGGGATCGAACCCAGGTCTCCTGCATTGCAGGCAGATTCTTTACCAGCTGAGCCACAAGGGAAGCCCATTATGTATAAAATATGTATAAAAAAGATAACTAATGAGAACATACTATGCAGAACAGGGAACTCTACTCAATGCTTTGTGGTGACCTAAATGGGAAGGAAATCCAAAAAAGAGGGGAGATATATGTATACATACCTATAGCTGATTTACTTTTCTGTACAACAGAAACTAAAACAATGTTGTAAAGCAACTGTACTCCAATAAAAATGTAAAATAAATGAATAAAGACAATCATCAGTTGTTTTGAAAAAATAAAAAAATAAAGCAACTCCAAAAGGGCAGGATCTGGCATGGTCACTCTGGTTTTCAACTATATACAGGCATCCTGCCCCATAGCTAGGACACAGTACATGCTCAATATGCATGCGTTATTAAATACGTTAATAAATGCTGTCATCAAGTAGCTGTGTAATTTGTCTCTAGGGGAACCCTTCTTTTCTTTGCTCCAAAACATGGTGCTTGGGTTATACCAGTGGTTTTCACACTGGCTCAGCCTCTTCCCATCCCCATCTTGGGCCCTCCTCCTATTCCTGCTTTAACTCAGCAGCTGTTTCTTCCCCTCAATTATCTTATAACTGCTATCATTATTTCAAGCTTTTGGTTAAAAAACACACAAATCATAATTGTACAGCTTAACGAATTTTCACGAACTGAGTCCATCTCCCTCTTGTCCCATCTCAGTCACAGTCCCTCCCCTATCCTAACTGACAACTATCCTGAGTTCTAGCACAACAGACTGGTTAGCCTTGCTAACTTTACATAAATGGAATCACAAAGTATATACTCTTGTACCTGCTGTCTTCTGCTCAACACATTGTTGTTTGGAATATTCATCCATAATAGTGTGTATAATTGTTCATTCCTTCCAGCTCTAATTCTAATGATGCTAACTACTAAAGCAATACACAAGAAACATACTTTTGAAAACAGCCAAGGCAATATAATTGATCTCAGTAATAAACAGAAGCATAGCAGATACAGCCTAGGCAATATCATCTTAGTCTAAATGTGTATTAAAGGATTTCCCATGTTGATGGGGTTCTGCATCCACTGGCGATAAGTAAATGGAAACTGGTGGTGATTCCAGACCTGTTCTAGACAAACTTTCCAGAGTCCACAGATATATTAACTGTTCATTTAGAGCCATGGTGTATCAACTCTGGTTAACTATATATTTATCTGTAAAGCAAGGTATAAAGTGAGTAGCCTGCAACTCAAATGCATGAAGACAATAAAAATAAATATTTGTTTAAAAATCGACTCATATCTTCTTTTCAAGGAACCCAAAGTTGTTTTATGTTGTCATTTGTTCACAATGATTTTTTTCTTGGCTTGTAACTGTGAGGAATAAAAAGACTGATTCTCTTTACAAGGTTCACGGTGAGCGAGAAAAAGTTCTGGAGGCCTGGAGGAACAGGCAGAACATAGAGGATTTAAAGGGCAGTGAAACTACTCTCTATGATACTGGAAAGGCAGATACAGGCCCTTATACACTTGTACAAATCCGTCACCTGTAGAACACTGAGAACAAACCAAGGTACACTACGAATTCTGGGTGATAATACTATGCAAATATAGGGTCATCAGTTTTAACAAATGTACCACTCTGGTGAGGAATGTTGATAATGGGGGAGGCTGTGCAAGTAGGTACAGGGGCAGGAGGTCTACAGGAAATCTATCTTCTTCTCAATTTTGCTGTGAATTAAAAATTGCTCCACAAATAAAGGCTGTTGAAAATATTATGAAAGTGGGAGAAGTGACAAGTATCCAGGAACTTCCCATAAAGCAATTTCTGAAATTTTATACTAATATTTATATTTATAACAATTTATACAGTTGTATCATAGGGAAGGCTGAGAGTCTATTTTTATTAGACAACTCTTCCTATGCTGCTGCTGCTGCTAAGTCGCTTCAGTCGTGTCCAACTCTGTGCGACCCCATAGACAGCAGCCCACCAGGCTCCGCCGTCCCTGGGATTCTCCAGGCAAGAACACTGGAGTGGGTTGCCATTTCCTTCTCCAATGCATGAAAGTGAAAAGTGAAAGTGAAGTCACTCAGTCGTGTCCCACTCTTAGCGACCCCGTGAACTGCAGCCTACCAGGCTCCTCCGTTCATGGGATTTTCCAGGCAAGAGTACTGGAGTGGGGTGCCATTACTCGTCCTATAAACTTTCACAATAGTAACATTTCAAGCAAAACTGTTTCTAGCACTTCTCTTTTTATAAGATGAAAGTATACATCTCTGTGATATTTCCAGTATCTGTGAAATCTCAAAAACTGTTTTAGGTGTAAAAGATATCCTGGTGATTTGTTATTTCACTTTTCTGCATTTAGGTTCTGAATTTGGGAAAGCAAAATTCCAAAGTTTTCAGAGAAAATGTAGACACTTCATTGAGCTAGGATCAGAGATGAATTTCAAGCAATATTTGGTAACAAGAAAACATTGAAAAATAAGCAGAAATGACACAAAAAAACTAAAAAGAAACTTAAGTTCTTTCATAAGTGAGAAATTTTTGCTTTATTTTCTTAAATAATCAAAGATACAGTAAGGTCAAAATAAAGCACTTCCTTAAAAAGATTTGCTATCTAAGAAAACAAAAATAAAGTAAATAAAAATCTTTGATTTTGTACATAAGAGTGCTAATTAATAAACCAAAGAAACAGGCCATTAAATTGAGCACACTTTTTAAAATGTTAACAATTCTCATTCCCTGTTCTCAGACTCAGGTAATATAAGCCAAGGCAAATAATATTTACTTTCCAAGTTTGGTCCTTCATTAGAATAGGACTCAGGAGGCCTGTGAGGTCAAATCTTATCCCAAAATCAAAGTATATGGCCTTTATATTAATATGCAATGCATTAATATCAAATCAATAAATACAAAAGTATATGAAGTTTTAAAAAGGTTAAAAAACATTTTTTAAAAACCTCCAAGAACCTTTTCTGTAGTGAGGAACTATTTTCTAATCCTTATATAGAACCATGAAGAAAGGTTTCTAATGTTTATGATACCACAAAATCTGGAAAATCAGAAAAAAAAAACCCACTATAATGCCATATTTACAACTGTCCTTCAGTAAGACAAGAAGAAAGCTCAGTAATCAGAGAAGATAACTTAACAGAAACTTGGACTTTAATCCTATTAATGAGAGTCCAATGGAAACTCCAATAATTTAAAAGAAAGCAATTTTATCTATGGATTTTTTAAAGAGACATCTTAGTAAAAAAAAAAAAAAAGTTTAAAAAC
>NW_011494807.1:2567808-2571737 GCF_000754665.1 Bison bison bison | reverse complement strand
TCCTGGAAATTTTGCAAAGACCCCTGAGCCTTTAATGCAAGCAGTGGTGTAATCTTCGATGACAAGGTAGAATTGGTTACACAAGGAACTCATTTTTCTGGGAGGCAATGGATAAAATCCAGTAAGAGGTGCAAAGGCATAAAAGTAATTAATGACTTTCACAGAAATTACTACATGTACCAACTTAATACATTTGTGAAAACATCATAAAGAAACGCTCAACATCCAAGATTTTCAAGACTGCACTTTGCCCATCTGTCACAAGCCTGGTTGCTTCCAACACAGCCATTAGATGAATCAGACATGCCTGCCTCCTAGAGGATAACCGTGGGTGAGATCACAGTATCTTGCTTTTGGGGAAACAACAGGTCATCGTTACTGACAAATCCTTTCTTTTGAGGAAGGGCATCATCTGGTTTTCTGCTTTAAAGCCCACGTATTGCATACAAACTCTTCTAGTTTGGGACAGGCTTGGCCAAATTTGCTAAGCAGCCAGCCTTCCTCAATGAGGTCAATACAAACATCCCAGTTAGAGGGCTGGGTCCAAACACCGAGATGCTGCATGCTGCTGATTAGTACCCTCTGTCCAGGCCTGTTTAGGTCCTAATGACATCAAACACAAAACAAAAAAAAACTATTTACTGACCATGCCAAGTACACAACCACTACAGACGAAATAATGTCTTTAATCAGCCCACATTTTTAATTTTCCTCTGGAGTCAAAAAGCACATCTATTAATGGGGGGAAAGATGTAAAATGAGAAGAGAAGACACCACAAAACTTACGGTTAAAAAAAAAAAAAAGCATGAAAAAGGATAACACTTTCATATCCAAAAGAACACCGAAGTGTATATGCTGAATCAATAGAAAATGTTAGAGGTAAAATAAGATCTGGGTTATAGTAACTGATGCCCTAGATACAGAGTTAATGTTTCTAGCAAAGATCTTCAGGATCAAAGAAAGTAAACAGCACTCAACACTACTAGCAAGAATAAATACTAAATGTTATTACATGGTCTTTGGTGTTCTGGCTTCAGTTAAGCCTCAAGAAATCCCTCAGTGCCACCCCAATCTCTTGTGAACACTGTTATCTCATCTTCCTTCTTTTCATCTCACCTTCTTATCTGGGACCCACCTTTTTGTTTGGCTTTGCCAGGAAGCACCCTGACTCTGGTTTGGACATCCATCTCGTGACCACCCCATCATACACTTTCCATGATCCCTGGGCTTTGTTGCATACATAAGCACAAAAAACCTAAAATAACACGGTTTTAGCCCCCAAACATTTGCAATTAAAGTTGGTCAGGGATGAGCTGTGAGTCAGTCTGAGCTAAAGTATAGAAAGGTGATTTCTGAGACTTTTCTAGTAATGAACAATGATTCAAGCAAAACTCTTTTAACTGTAAACATCTTGTGAGGCATTATTTTTTGTGGACAAAAGAAATGCAGAAATCTCAACTGTAATATCTATTTAGAGTATACTGAAATAAAACACTAATGTTAAAAATCATGTCATCCCAATTAAAAATTATATAAGCTGAAACTAATTCTCAGAAACTGAATTATAATAAAAGAAGAAATCTTCTATTTTTAATGGGAACTTACAAAATTATTTGTCATATTTCTTTCTACTAAAACATAAAAATCAGCAAACCCATTTATGCATTTACAAGTCTTACAGGTGAGATGGACTCCTGAATTCAGATACTGCCGTGCTTAACTTATTCCAAATGTAGAAATGTGCCATGATCAAGAAGATGCAATTCTTGAAATAAATCTGTACAGAATAAACTTTTATTACAGCTGAATGAAATACTGAGATTCTCCCTGCCATTAGATCCTTTTCCATAACTTCCTAACTTAAGAACTTATTGAGTGTGTATCTAATATGAGAAAACTGTACCATTCACGTGGGGAGAAATACAGTATAGTGGCTCTTTCTAAAGACCATTCAGCTGATGGGGGAGCAGAAGGGTGTGGAAGTTCAGAGGCGGTCTACAGGCTGGCGAGGATGGGAGGCGGCAAGACAGGTAGACAGACAAACAGGATGGTCACAGGCAAGGCAGGTCCATCAGAAGTATTTCAGTTCAATGAGGCACCACCATAGATTTAGGGAATATGCGAAAGTGATAGTCGCTCAGTTGTATTCAACTCTTTGCAACCCCATGGACTCTACAGTCCACAGAATTCTCCAGGCCAGAATACTAGAGTGGGTAGCCTTTACCTTCTCCAGGGGATCTTCCCAACCCAGGGATCGAACCCAGGTCTCCCGCATTGCAGGCAAATTCTTTACCAGCTGAGCCACAGGGAAGCCCAAGAATATTGGAATTGGTAGCCTATCCCTTCTCTAGCAGATCTTCTCAACCCAGGAATTGAACCAGGGTCTCCTGAAGGTACACTTATGTGTCTACAGTAGGATGCAGAAAAGAATAGAGAAAATGAAGTGTGACAAGTCTGAAGAGGTCCTGCCTCCCAGATCCTCAACCTCTCAGGAACACAAGTAGCACTGTGATGTTTTCTTTAGAGAGTAATTCAATCAGTTCAGTCACTCAGACATGTCCGACTCTTTGTGACCCCTTGAATCACAGCACGCCAGGCCTCTCTGTCCATCACCAACTCCTGGAGTTCACTCAAACTCATGCCCATCAAGTCGGTGATGCTATCCAGCCATCTCATCCTCTGTCGTCCCCTTCTCCTCCTGCCCCCAATCCCTCCCAGCATCAGGGTCTTTTCCAGTGAGTCAGCTCTTCACATCAGGTGGCCAAAGTACTGGAGTTTCAGCTTTAGCATCAGTCCTTCCACTGAACACCCAGGACTGATCTCCTTTAGGATGGACTGGTTGGAGCTCCTTCCAGTCCAAGGACTTTCAAGAGTCTTATCCAACACCACAGTTCAAAAGCATCAATTTTTCACCACTCAGCTTTCTTCACAATCCAACTCTCACATCCATACATGACCACTGGAAAAACCATAGCCTTGAGTTGACGGTCCTTTGTTGGCAAAGTAATGTCTCTGCTTTTCAATATGCTGTCTAGGTTGGTCATAACTTTCTTCCAAGGAGTAAGCATCTTTTAATTTCATGGCTGCAGTCACCATCTGTAGTCATTTTGGAGCCCCCAAAAATAAAGTCTGACACTGTTTCCTCTGTTTCCCCATCTATTTCCCATGAAGTGATGGGACCAGATGCCATGATCTTCGTTTTCTGAATGTTGAGCTTTAAGCCAACTTTTCCACTCTCCTCTTTCACTTTCATCAAGAGGCTTTTTAGTTCCTCTTCACTTTCTGCCATAAGGGTGGTGTCATCTGCGTATCTGAGGTTATTGATATTTCTCCCGGCAATCTTCATTCCAGCTTGTGTCTCTTCTAGTCCAGCGTTTCTCATGATGTACTCTGCATATAAGTTAAATAAGCAGGGTGACAATATACAGCCTTGACGTACTCCTTTTCCTATTTGGAACCAGTCTGTTGTTCCATGTCCAGTTCTAACTGTTACTTCCTGACCTGCATATAGGTTTCTCAAGAGGCCGGGTATTCCCATCTCTTTCAGAATTTTCCACAGTTTATTGTGATCCACACAGTCAAAGGCTTTGGCATAGTCAATAAAGCAGAAATAGATGCTTTTCTGGAACTCTCTTGCTTTTTCCATGATCCAGCAGATGTTGGCAATTTGATCTCTGGTTCCTCTGCCTTTTCTAAAACCAGCTTGAACATCAGGAAGTTCATGGTTCATGTATTGCTGAAGCCTGGCTTGGAGAATTTTGAGCATTACTTTACTAGCGTGTGAGATGAGTGCAATTGTGCAGTAGTTCGAGCATTCTTTGGCATTGCCTTTCTTTGGGATTGGAATGAAAACTGACCTTTTCCAGTCCCATGGCCACTGCTGAGTTTTCCAAATTTGCTGGCATATTGAGTGCAGCACTTTCACAGC
>NW_011494807.1:2552611-2567708 GCF_000754665.1 Bison bison bison | reverse complement strand
TGAAATGTTCCCTTGGTATCTCTAATTTTCTTGAAGAGATCTCTAGTCTTTCCCATTCTGTTGTTTTCCTCTATTTCTTTGCATTGATCGCTGAGGAAGGCTTTCTTATCTCTTCTTGCTATTCTTTGGAACTCTGCATTCAGATGCTTATATCTTTCCTTTTCTCCTTTGCTTTTTGCTTCTCTTCTTTTCACAGCTATTTGTAAGGCCTCCTCAGACAGCCATTTTGCTTTTTTGCTTTTCTTTTCCATGGGGATCATCCTGATCCCTGTCTTCTGTACAATGTCATGAATCTCTGTCCATAGTTCATCAGGCACTCTATCAGATCTAGTCCATTAAATCTATTTCTCACTTCCACTGTATAATCATAAGGGATTTGATTTAGGTCATACCTGAATGGTCTAGTGGTTTTCCCTACTTTCTTCAATTTCAGTCTGAATTTGGCAATAAGGAGTTCATGATCTAAGCCACAGTCAGCTCCCAGTCTTGTTTTTGCTGACTGTATAGAGCTTTTCCATCTTTGGCTGCAAAGAATATAATCAATCTGATTTTGGTGTTGACCATCTGGTGATGTCCATGTGTAGAGTCTTCTTTTGTGTTGTTGGAAGAGAGTGTTTTGGAGTAATTAACAGCAGAAAAAAAAATTAAAGAAATATATAGTTCAAAATGCAGAAATGAGTTATTATGGTTAAGAATCCTCTGTTTCTTGTCAATAAAGACCTAACAGGTTACCATTACTTTTTCAAATTTGACTTATGTAAGGGAAAACTTAAGAACTTTTTTAATGCATTAAAACAGTGCTAGTAGAAAGAAAACAGCCATATTCATTTTTTTGATTCTGCAAAGTGAATCATTGGAAGTTAATACCTTTTGATGTACTATCAGTGGTACTCACTAGAATCTCATAGGAAGTCTTAAAAACAAACAAAAAAAGTTTTTCTCAAGCTCCAACCCTCAGATTCTGATTTAGCTGTTCTTGGAGTGCAGCCTGGGAGCAAGTCATTTTAAAGCCTGACAAGAGTTGAGAATTACTGTGCTAAATAACTATTTTGAGATGAAACAAATAAATACTTTAGGCTTTCAATGAAGCAAACAACTGAGGCACATTCTATTCATAATTATTGGTGATGGATAATTCAGAGTCCATCTGGTGATAAATAGTCCAGGTGGCTTTATCACGAGGCTTTCATTATCAGAGAAAAATTGGTAACAGGAAAAGGCAAAGCCACCTTTTCATTGAAATAGTGAAAAACATAATGCTGGGTTATTATCTTAAATAAATTCATTAAAATTATATCATAAGGAAAATTTTAAGCTATAACTGCAGCAATGAACTGGAGTAAAGATTGAAGCAAGTAGACATAATTCTTCTTTCCTGACAAAATTACACTACAGTTCAGCCTAAACCAGAACTATTATTTCAAAGAATACTCAAAGATGTCATCAATTTTCCCAGGGGTTCCTCTTGCCCTTTGATTCTAAAATAATTTTCATATGAAGCATCTACTTATATCCTCATCCATTTTTGTTCTCTCATTTTTAATTGTTCATTGGTCTCACTCTGCTGGATCCTCATTTATCAATGGATTTATATATGATTCAGGCAGTTTTCCAACATCAATTGTTTTGAATTAATGAATTCTTTTTTTATATATGTAATTTTATTTATTTATTTATTTTTGACCGTACTGGATCTTTGCTGCTGCACGGGCTTTTCTCTAGTTGTGGCAAGCAGGGGCTACCCTCCAGCTGTGGTGCTTGCACTTCTCATTGCAGTGGCTTCTCTTGTTGCAGAGCATGGGCTCCAGGGCAATGGGGCTTCAGTAGTTAGGGCATGTGGGCTCAGTTGGTGTGGCTTCCCAGCTCCAGAGTATAGGCTCAGTAGTTGTGGTGCACAGGCTTAGTTGCTCCAAGGCATGTGGGATCTTACCAGTTAAGGGATCAAACCCGTGTCTTCTGCGCTGGCAGGTGGATTCTCTACCACTGAGCTACCAGGGAAGTCCGAGAATTAATGAATTCTTGCAATCAATTTGTTATATGGATTGCATGTGTACCATATTTTTAGCATTGCATTTTTTGTGTGTGTTACATTGTTGTAAGCATTTTATAATCAGCCCAAAACTGATTAATAAAAACATCAGCTTAGTGAGATTTTAGAAAGCTACTTTTATAACCAGTCACTTCATCAGTAAATATTTTCTTCTTATGATAGTTCACCTTGTAACCAAACTGTGAGGGCTTAGACAATGAAGGCTCTTATTATCAGAACATTATTTAAGAACATCAAGGTAATGAACAACAGTAATACTCTAGACCTTAATGTTCCAGAAACTGAAAGCCAGGTTCATATATCTTTTTTCCCTTTAAGGAACAAAGATGTCTTAACAAATATGAGATAATGAACTTTATATTGTTTCTATGTACCACATTTATTTAAGGAACATATAAAATGCTTGGAAAATTAAGATTTTCCCATTTGTATATCAACTGTTAATATATTTTGAATGAAAGATATATGTCCCTCCTTATCTGAAATAATGGGAGGATCCCAGAAATTTGAGAAAAATATAAATATAATCAATATTTGTGGTATTTTTTACATATTGAAAATTAATTTAAGAGGTAAAAACAAAATACAAGTAGTTCGCTTTGCTCATAATATGTTTGATTATGTTCAATATTCAAGGGCTGAGAAAAAGAGAAATAGGGAGGGAAGCACTTATTTTTATGTTTTTAATAAGCAATGGCATGAGAGGAAAATTCAGGATAAACGTTTGCCAAATTCAACTTTTTTCTCCCACAAAAACTTCACAGTTCTATTTTAGATGAAAAACCATTAGATATTTATTTTCACAATATTCTACAAGTAAGACACAAACAGAACTGCTTGAATATGATGTTCATCATTCCAAGGTACCAGGATGAATGTATTATTTTAGTTAAAAATGTAAAACATCTCTAGAAATTGAGAGCATAATCTGAAGGGAGACAAATGAAAATCAGTATTTTTTTTCAAATTGAGAATATCTACACATATGTGAAAGAACCAAGAACTTTCAGGATACACAGAGAAACAACAAATTCTTATATGGTCAGGCTTATGATTTTAGCATACTCTACACTTGTGTGCACACACACAAACACACACACACACTATTGTTATCTCTGCAGTCGGGCCTCGAGCACAGAAGTCTGTCAAGAGACAAAAAAGAAATCATCCCCTAAAGTACTCCTACAACCAAAGAAAGCAGAGCTGGTGAGCAGATGTTCTTTGCGGTAAAGATGCTGTGATGACCACTTTATCCCAGCAAGCTTTGAAAAGCACTACTCACACAGACCTTCCAGAAAGCTGTAATATATTATGGATAACAAAGAACTCAGTCTATCTTTTCAAATAATTTGTGAGTAAAATGAAGAAAGTCAAACAACTCTGGCTTCTTGTAAGTCCTACTGAAGTATATGTTTTTCGCTCCAGCTGCATTAAAACACTGAGTTTAATCTAATGATAAAAATTAGCTCACTCACATCTGGGAATCATTCCTGCAAAGCTTGCCTCAAACTGTGTTCTAATTATTCGGTAATCTTGTTAATGTGATTTTAAAAGAAACCCTACAAAATCCACTGACAACTGCTTTCATTGTATCCATAATTATATCCATGTCATTAGTGTCTCTTAACAACCCCACAGTTCATAATATATCTCAGCAGTCAACATTATTACTTTTTTGTGACTACTAAAAGATTTTAGAATTGACTTCTCAGCTTTATGCTTAGGCACTGGACATGCCAAAAATAGATCAAATAGCTCATTTATCAACTCTACTTTCATTCACCTAAACCCCAGGAAATTATCAGATAAGCAGATAAGAATGTGAAATTCCTATTACTCAGTGACTAGCAGGAAGATGTGTATTTCAGTATCTACTAATTTCGCTGTCTCTGAAATTACCTTTAATAATTTTAGAGCTTTAAAACTCTATTAGTCCATGAATCCATGTTTTGCAGGAGAGAGACGTTGAGTTCATTGGTCAAACTGCCTTCTACTTGAATGAAGAGAAAAGAGGAAGTTTTATTTTGACTCTGGAAACATCATCAGCTATTTGAGACAAACTCTATCCCCTCATCTTTAACACTGGAATTCTACTTTTAACATGTTCTAGTGATGCTAATGTACTTAGAAAATATAAAACCACACAGAGCAAATCATGGGATAAATGAAATACATTTTTAAGTTTTAAAAAAGTCCTTGCAAGGATGAATTCTAAAGAAGTACAAAAATGCTACCAAATGATACGTGTAAGCCATCCTGTAGGATGTACAAAAGTCACAAGAGCATGATTTTCCTGAATCTCTAACACTTCCAGAAAGACCTGTAGCTATGGGTTGTAGTAGACCACCTCAAGGAAGGAAATCATTAGAGGACATGCTTTCCTGGAGGGCAGGAAAAAAAGCAATTTATATTCATCTCTGTATCCCCCACATCACACATCAGGATGTTTTGCATGTAAGGGAAACTTAATATGTCCATTGATTGAGTAAATTCCTAAAATGGGGCTTTCCCAGTGGTTTGCTGGTAAAGAATCCACCTGCAATGCAGGAGCTACAGGAAACGTGGGTTCAATCCCTGGGTCAGGAAGATCCCCTGGAGGAGGGCATGGCAACCCACTCCAGCACTCTTACCTGGAAAATCCCATGGACAGAGCCGCCAGAGGGGCTATAGTTCATGGGTTCCCAGAGCCAGACATGACTGAAGCGACTGAGCACGCACACAAGCACATTCCCAAAATGTTCTACTATCGGACAGAATTTCAGGGAATGAAAGGCTACTCTATAATCTCTTTGTTTCCTGTCACCTCCACTCATCCTATTTCCATTATAAAACCAAAACCTCTGGCTCCAGATGTTGAGCTATGCTATAATCCATGAGGGATAAGATATGACCATGTTATACCACAAATGGAGGTTGGGAATAACACTGGACAGAGAGCCTTGGAGAAAGGTCTCAGGCCAGGACATACCACCCACATACTACGTAAGACCAGGTGAGCCAACACCCCTCCAAACCGCAACAAACAAGAGGAATAGGACCGACTGTTTCTTTGGTTCTTCTACTTCTGTAACTAATTCATGATGAACAGGGCCCAATCCACTACCCAGAGCTGCCTTGGACTCTTCAGGACTTTACATATATCTCAAGAAGCATGTATGAGAAAAAAAATTCCAGTATTTTCATTAATTATATTGACTCTATGTTTAAAAGGAAGAAATGATAGGTACTTTGAAAGAATTAAATAGGTACTATAATTAGGAAACACATGAGGGCACCCTAATCAACCAACAGCAATAAATCTGAGAATAACATTTCTTTTGAAAGATCAATTGTCACAGACCTTTTGTTGATAATGCTAGTGAATTCTGGTGTCTGCCTATGACCAGGTTGGCTATTCCTGTCATATAAAATTTCAAGTGGCATTCAGTATACAGCCTGAAGGGGCTGCAGTCTTCACAGTGCCTGGTACACATGTCCATAATTCTTCAAGACAAAAGCACATTTGGTGGACTGTGTATATTTACCATTTGCTAAGCTGACATCATTTTATCCCATTCATTTCTGAGCCTTATATTTAAGCCAAGGATTTTGTGTTCCATCCTTATGATGAAATTCAGATTTTCTACTAAAGGCAACTACTTCAATTCAAAAGACTGAGTGCAGTGGTACTTAAAAACATTTGCAATTGGTTAAAAATAGGGAACTGAAAAAGTAAGCATAAAGCAAGAAAAGATTTTAAAATACAGAATAAGAATTTTAAACTCAATAAATAAATTATTTCCTTTAAATTCCAAACTTCAATTGTTACTTCTCAAACTACAAAACAAGCATTTTAAGGAATGCTGTATTCGTTCTTCCGTAACTTCCAATGAAACCATCTAATGACAGGCTTTTGCTTATTGACACATTTTTCAATGGTTGCTTGTATACGAAATGTTGGTATTTTCCAACTGTTTTCTGACTTCATGCATCATCTGGACTTTCTCTCCTCATTTCCTTACAGCTCAAGGCTTTCTCTCATCTGAAGCCATTGTTGGTTGACATGAAAAATGGACTCTAGTACAACTAATTCCATCAAATGAAGGAAAAACCTAAATCTCAATTACGAAACAATTAATTATAAAATCATTAGGTAGATTTTATTATACTTGAAGTTGTGCTTCTTTTCCATTAACAACTCTCTCAATTTATTTTCAGCTATATTAGTGATCTTTAATATCCTCACTCTATTTTTTTATAGAAAGTGTCTCTAAATAATTGACTCATTCAGTCAACAATTTCTCATGGGTTACAAATTATGTGTCAGATATGGGTCTGTGTGCTGCACTTATAGGACTAAATAAAACACAAATTTCCTGCATTCATGTAACATACATTAAAAAAAAATTTTTTTTAAAAAGCAATTTAAAATTTTCTGAAATGAGCCTTGAAGGTAATTATAGCCTACATTTTGACAGGGGAAAAAAAACAACAAGCAATATATAACTACAGGCTTATAGGTGCAAGGAAGATAAATAGAGCAAGTGAGGCTGAGAGTCATAGGGTTGTGCTAGTTTTTAACAGAGTGGCTAGAGAAGGCCTGGTAAGATGACACTTGGGTAAAGGTGTCTGAAAAGAAAAGAAAAAGAAACCTATCCTGGTCTTAGACCTTAGCCACCTTATCTTCTGTAGCTTGGTCATCACCAGAGCTGATATTTTGATCCCTCTCTAACTAAGACTTCTCAGCAGGAGAACCACAGAGCAACAGCGCTCGGTCTGGGGTGATTTTGCCCCAAAGGACATGGGACAATGTCTGGACATTTCTAACTGTCACATCTAGGAGGAGGTTACATATTCACATGTGATTGGTAAAGGCCAAAGATACAGCTCGATATCCTCCAATGCACACAGACAGCCCCCACAACAATGAGCGATCTAACCCCAAATGTCAGGAGAACCAAGGAGGAAAGGCTTTGCCATATATGATGAAGCATGCTTGGCCTCTCCAAAATACTCAATACCTACACCTAAGAGAAAACCAAAAACATTTTCAAACAATATCATTTTAAAGAGTATCTCTGCAGAGTTTACTTACAAAACAGTTTCAGTGATTCATTAAAGCAAAAATAAAGATGTAATTACTAATGTTTCATTATTTCAGTTTAAGTAAGTGCTTACATATAAAAGCTATCTATTCTTTCAAAAAGTAATTAAAAACTTGCACTAATTTCAACAGTCTCCAGTGAAAATTATTGAACTAAAGAAATGTACCTAATATAATGGTAAGTTTCAGCTTGAGTAAAAAGACTAGACTGTAGTGATTGCTAGGAGGATAGTGAGATGAAGGGGGAACATGAAAAAACTACTTGACTGGCAAGGGTTAAACTCCAGAAGTGGACACTGAGCTATCCACATAAGAGGCTAGCAGAAAATAATACTTGGCTGATTTAGTTTGGCAGGGCTTCCCAGGCAGTGCGAGTGGTAAAGAACTCACCTGCCAATGCAGGAAAGCTAAGAGATGTGGGTTTGATCCCTTGGTTGGGAAGATTCCCTAGAGGAGGGCATGGCAACCCACTCTAGCATTCTTGCCTGGGAAATCCCATGGACAGAGGAGACTCATGGGCTACAGTCCATTTAGTTTGACAGCTAAGTACATAAGTAGGTTTCAACATTAAAATGTTCTGTTTTTATTGTGTCATTAGAAAACTTGGTTGATACGAAGGCCATACAATGTTTATAATGAACATATTTGTTAAAACTACTCTCAGATGCCATCTGCCATGGGATCTCTTCCAATGCAAGTGTAATCACAAGGTTAGGAGGAAAGGAAGAAAAAAGACATTCTATTTAGTTTCTTACTTAAGGAAAATATAGAAATAGATCTTCACATATCAACTGAAAAAATCCCCTATACATCTCTAAGATAAGAACAATATATCTTAAACATTCTGCCACTGGAAAAAGAACACAGCCTGCTTATCACAGTGTTACCATGAAAAAAAAGGGACAAATGAAGAATCTCACACTGTGGGATGCATTATACATATTGCTGAGTGAAGAACACAGTTGGGAGCACACAGGCTGTTTTTAAAGCTATGGGTTTGGGACCAGGATTGAGTCCTTTCACCACCACTGACCTGGAGAATGGCCATGGCAAGCTCCTTAGCCTCTCTATAAGCTCCAGTTTTTTTTTTATTTGTCAATCGGGAAAAATGGTCATCAAAGTCCCCCTGTCATGAGGATTAAGTAACTAGACAGATACTAGAGTACCTGCGCTTGACTGGGCACTCCATAAAGCTTTGGTAATTACTGACAGCATTATGGATACAACTAGCTGCGTATGGACTGAAATGGTCCTGCCTTCTCTTTAGCACCCAAATCCATGCCCAGTGATGTGAGTCACTGTGAGAGATGCCAGCTTGTTGCTTGCCAGAGGTCACTGGACACATGTAGTTGTCCTTCCTATAGACACTACCTGAGCAATGAGTAGTAACTCCCATTGGGAAGATGGGACACAGAGCAGTTCTGGTTCCATTCTTCCATCCCCAACCCACCCATCTCAGTTTTCTTTACCCTTAGACTGAGTGACTTGGATAATAAGATAGCAGGAGAGGAGAGGTAGGAGAAAAGGAGAAACCACAAAATTATCACTCTCGGTGTATTAATATCGATGGCTAGCAATCAATATCCTGACTGCTGTGAGAACATGCAGCTGATGGGCAAATGTAGCTAAAATACAAAATATCTCATGAAGCACCACCCACGGAAGTTCTACTCTCCTAGAGAAAGAGGTGGCTAGAAGACAGCGTATTTTACTGAAATTTGCTAAACTTTCTCACAGTTTATTTAATACTTCTTTAACTTTTGATTCTGCAACATAATCAAGAAGTGAATTTATGAGAGACAAAGGATTTTAGAAACAACTAAATTTTGGATGGGGTATTGTTCATTTTTGTATGCTGGCTATTCCCATGACACACCATGTAACTCCTATCCAGCATCTCCAAGATACCAAAGCGAAAAGTCAAAATTTAGTCATTCAGTCGTGTCTGACTCTTTGCGACTTCATGGATCATAGCCTACCAGGCTCCTCTGTCCACGGGATTTTCCATGCTAGAGTACTGGAGTGGGTTGCCACTTCCCAGGGATCGAACCCAGGCCTCCCACATTGTAGGCAGACACTTTACCATCTGAGCCCCCAGGGAAGTCATGACACCAAGATACCAAAGGTGGGTTTAAAATGGTAGAGCCTTTCCCCAAACAATGCAGTTTCCTAAAGAACCCCAAGAGACAAAGGGTTTTATTGCTTTTCTGAGGAGGTACGAGACAGACCAAAGTTCTAAACAGTGACAAGAGGAATAGACAGTCCTACAGTTTTGCAAATTAAAGTGCTAAAAAAAACAAAACAAACCTGGAGGTTCTTTGCATTTGCCCACACTTAGGCAGATTTCATTTAAAACTTGGGGCTGGGCTAATATCCAAAAGATTAATAAATCTGAGTCTTTAAATGGTTCGCCTTCTTAATACACTAAATTGCGTACTGGGAAGTAGATGGTTCCTTGGATTAAGGTACCATAAAACCATAAGTAATGTTGATTTTGTATTTCAGAGTCTTGGAGGAGTGTCAGTCACTTAGTCATGTCTGACTCTTTGTGACACCACAGACTGTAGCCTGCCAGGCTCCTCTGTCTACGGAATTCTCCAGGCAAGAATACTAAAGTGGGTTGTCATTCCCTTCTCGAGGGGATCCTCCCGACCCAAGGACCAAACCGGGGTCTCCTGCATTGCAAGCAGATTCTTTACCATTTGAGCTACCAAGGAAGTTATTTCAGAGTATGCCCTACCAATTTGTATGTGTTAACTAGAAAATGCCAATGACTAAATAGCCAGTTCATTTACTGACCACAGTGCGTTATCCTGACAACTGAAAGTAACTTAATTTTCAAAATCTTCATCGAGGCCACGAAACTGAGACTGCTCAACCTGTAAAGTCTGTATACTTCTCTTTCAACACTTTAAAAATGTACCCTGTCAGTTTTAAGAGAGACAAGGTGCTGACTATCCTCACTGGTTAGCCAAGACATAAAGTGGAAATTTCTGGCACTAGAGATTCTAATGTTTAAATATGTCCTTTTTATGGTAGAGCAGGCCCCTGGGGTTGAAAGTAAGGGAGGGGTTTCAAGCCAAAAAATGCATTTAAAAATATATATCTTCCCTCTTACTTCATGATCGCTAGAATCAATTTATAAATACCTAATCTCTATTTAAGTTTAAATCCTAAGGTTACTAGAGCTAATTTATGGAAGTTCTCATGTAAGCAGCCTGAAAACCAGCTTAATAAACAGGTATTACTCACCATCAGCAAGTGCCTAATAAATTTGTCTAGACACAGGTGACGAGGCAGTAAAATTCACTCTAAAATTTCCACGGACTTGTGGGATTCATGTGGTTCTCTGAAATAATGAAATATAAATGTTCACATATTTTAATAAAAAAGGGTCATTGAAATGATTGTTTATGTTTGTAGCATAAAGTAATAGTAAATATTGAGGATATTATGCACAATTGACAAAGCTGAATACTTTAAGGGCAGATTAACTTTTTAAATTACTTTCATAGCTGCTGTAAATTATTTGAAAAACATTCCCCTACTTCAAGGTGTCAACACTTTGAATCACTGGTCTTTTACTCAGTGAGTCTTAGTATTTATTGATGAAGGAAAGGAACGGAAGCTTCCCTGGTGAGGTAAGGAAGAGGTCTGTGTTGGAAGGCACTAGAATATTTCATCTCTCCCTACATTAATTCCCATCTTCATCCCCTACTTCATTCTTACCAGGGATCCTAGTCCAAAGGAGAGGAAAATGGGATGGTTCTCTGTATTCACATATATATTCAGGGAATCATACTTCAGAGTACTATTTATATTTGTCTCCTCAGTATTCAAAGTAACTCAGTTTCAGCTTGACCCCTCCACATCCATCACATGTTTGAGAAACATAGCAGAATTCCCATGTTCTCTACTGAACAACTGAAACAAAACTCAACACATGGAAAAAAACACCTCAGGTGCAATGGGGGAAAAGAATCTCTCCACAGTTTCCAACTCTAAGTAGGCTTCACACAGTAACTTTTTCTAAACTGCTTGTAAGGGCAATTTATGAGTTCCTGATTGCTATAACATATTGTGCTCTTAAAAGGAAAAAGGTAATAGAAGTTTGGCTCCTTGCTGGCATTCCATTTTTTATAAGATTATTATATTGTCTTCAGGCTGGGTTGAGTCTGAAATTAATATAATTAACCTCCTGCTCAGCTACATGCATATATTTTCCATTCTCATTCATCTTTTCTCTCTGCCCCTGCAGACAGACTTGGAAAGGAAAGAAACCTATGTTCAGTGGTCTAACATTCATTGTTAGTTCCCAGACTTCTGTTCTAGAAGCCAGCATCAGTCGAATGTGAAAACAACCTGAGAAATCACAAGAGACCCCTCACAGCCGACCAGCTTGCTTTCCATAAATAGCACTTACATTTTCTGTTAAAAATGTTACAAAAACATATCAAGGACATCAGACAGACAAATGATCAGATAAAAACTGGCCACAAAGGCTTAAATCAGGAAAGGAAATCTCATGCTGAGATATAAATGTGAAAGAGGAAACTGGGTATTCAATTTTGGACCAATCAATAAAAAGACAGTATCCCAAATGAAACAGGATTCCAACTTCCTATACCCCACCTCCTTTTTGGACTAAAATATATGTGGCTTAACCTAGAAAACTGGAGGATTTTTCACACTTGAAGAAGAAAATTTAAATCTATCCAAAGCTGGCTCTGATTTCATTTTGAAGATTCTATTAAGATAATTAGTTTCCTACTCAAACTTCCATTCCATGTATGTCCAATGGAAGACAATCAGAATTCCAGTTTCCCATGACTTAGATGGGAATGAGAACACTGGATGCCTTCGGGCCATATGCAGCCCACATCAGGGATTGATTTGGTCTTCTCAGTGTTCTAAAATGAAGGAATTTTACAAAAACATCCATATTTTTATCTTCTCTTGAACATTAGATGTAGAGAAATTGGTACTACTTTTCAAAATGATCACAAACCCAGTTGCTTCCTTCAGATCAGGACACCAGTACGCAAGCTGCCACAGCCTTCCCCCCTGTGTAAGACCCAAGTCCCCCTCCTGGTATCTGATTCCTTCCTGCCTGTATATGCACACGCCTTTAGGCTACCCTAGAAGCAGAGGTGTGCATGAATCCTTTTATAAAAGCTTATGTTTATCCCATAAAGAGGTTTTAGGAAATGAACATTCCCTTGAAGACTTAGGCCAAGAGATTCAAATGACATATAAAACCACATTCAAATACTATGGGGATCTAAAATAACAGTGAAACCTGAAAGTCTTCATTAAATCCTTGTCCATTATATATGAATTCTCAAGATATTATATTACTACTTGATTCCTAACTTCACTATGGGGGAAAAAAAGAGAACTCAACGGGCATCTTTAATTTGGTTCTCATTCATAAACTTTATAAATTATCAGTATCAGCATAATTTAATATATGTAGGGATAGATATGAAACAGTATTACTATAGTTCTGTGACCATTTTAATACCCAGAACAATAAAAAAATAATAAATTCTTAGTTGGTTTTGACTGCAGCACTAGTACTGATAATTAAGTTTACAGCCATTTAGATTAATACTGATAAATTGGGAAGCTGAGTTATGGTTGTTAATGAAGATATGCATTCATGATATAGTCAAACCTCTACAAGTTTGTATACGAATATCCTTCTTTTCTCATTTCAAAAAGCAAACATACTTTCATCTGTTTTCAATATTAAAGCCCCAAGTAATTTATAATGCAGTTATACAATATATATGGGACACTGCATCAATCATGTCGAAATATCTGTTTCATTCAACTGTTCCTGAAATCCTCCATTAAATTAAGATTTGCGTAGAAACCAAAGTCATACAAATAAAGTAATCACTGCTTGAGAAAAGACATAAAATACTTCAGATAGAGATTGTCATTTACTTTTATCAAAGAATATATGTGACTGAAAATATTACAATGACTTGCCTTATTCCTTTTTTTACTATAGAAGATGAAATATTATATGAAAATCTGACAAATGTCTTAAAGTCCTCATGGACTATCTGACACAAGCAGTATCCTATTCAAATAAGCAAAGTAACAAGAGAATCTTGCCTACTTCAGTTGTGCTGTCGAAAACAAATCAGAGGACGCCGACTGTCATGGAGCAGTGGAAGTTTTGTGTCATTTGTAACCTGATTCAACTGTGGGGACCAGTCAACCATAGCTCCTCAAAACACAGAACACAGTGTAAAAGAACACTGTCCAGGCATTCTAATCAAATGAGAAGCCCAAAGGAAGTTATTCTAATTTAAATGGTTTAAATTCATTTCAAAAAGCATATACTTCAAGTGTATATATTTATATTTTTCCTAGCAGTACCCCAAGCGATTTCTTTCTACTGGTTCCAAGAACCCCTCATCATAAATGAAATGCTTATAATGTGGGGTCATTCAAAGTTTGGAGTGTTTCTATACTTACTGTATACACACACACACACCTCCTTCCCCATATTAATCTCACTGAAGCGGGGATCAAGCACGGGATTTGGAATCAGTACACCCAGCTTCACCTCTGACTCCTAAGAATATTTTAGCATGGTGAATTTCCTTTACCCACTAACACACCTACTAAATGGGGATAGAAGTACGGGGCAGAAATCATCCCAGAAGGCACCCGTTCTCATAGGACGCTGGTCCACTGTCACCCGCACTACAGCCCTGATAAGGGAGGATAAAAATATTTGCCTTTTACCAGTAGAAGTTGTCTCAAGGGTCAAAAGCAAATTTCTGGGATTTGTGAGGACCTAAACCCGGATAAGGAGACATGGTTAAAACAAGGGAAGAAAGTTAACCACTGAAGCAGAAAATCTCTGGCTAGAGTTAAAGGATTAAAACAGTATAGCATGGGATCTGAAAAAGGGCTTTGATTTGGATGAACTTGGCTTCGAGTCATGACTATATCACAAACTAGCTGTGTGATCTCAGGCATCACTTAACCTGTCTGAGTCTGTTTATTTACCAATACCATCAAGAGAACAGTACCTCCCTCACAGAGGAGTTCCACAGATTAAATGATAGGTTAAGCTCCTAACAGGGCCTTCCTTGTGGCTCAGCGGGTAAAGAATCCACCTGCAAAGTGGGAGACCTGGGTTTGATCCCTGGGTTGTGAAGATCCCTTGGAGAAGGGAAAGGCTACCCACTCCAGTATCCTGGCCTGGAGAATTCCATGGACTGTAGAGTCCATGGGGTCACAAAGAGTCGGACATGACTGAACCACTTTCACTTTCAAGCTCCTAATACAGTGCACAAGACTAAAAGTGGCTCATCCTATTTATCTATTCCACACTCTGGCACACACAAGTACATTCTCCCGATGACCAGTAACTAAAAATATGACCACTTCCCTTTTCTACGCAAAAGACTTATTCAAATAAAATTTTTCTTGGTTTCATTTCCTTGTAAAATGAGGCTTCTGTGATAACACTATATATAACTTGAAAGTAAATGATAAGATGCAGATTTTTTTTTTTTCCTTTTTAAAATTTCAAAATATTTTAGTCATTTATTCTAGAGGGCACTGCTGCTTCCAGTTTAGGATGGAAGGACATCATCCCCAGTTGCTGGGAATGATGTTGCCCGACAGCCCTCAGCTGTCCTCTTCTCTGGGAATCACCCCTGGCTAAACAGAGATCCTCCACTCTCTGCTGATCAACTGAGGCCTTTGGTGAGACAGCATCAGAGCCCAGCTTCTCCTGCCCACTCCCTTCCACAGGTGTTGATCCCAAGAGCACTCTCTGATAAACTTCCGGCATATAGTCTACTTCCCAGGAGTCCCAAAGTATAACAGTTAGAGTCCAGAGTAACCATTTGCCAAAACTGCTGCTGCTGCTAAGTCACTTCAGTCGTGTCCGACTCTGTGCGACCCCATAGACGGCAGCCCACCAGGCTCCC
>NW_011494807.1:2527624-2552511 GCF_000754665.1 Bison bison bison | reverse complement strand
GTCCCTGGGATTTTCCAGGCAGGAGTACTGGAGTGGGTTGCCATTTCCTTCTCCATACTGGCCAAAACTAGCCAGTATTAAAGGTTACTGGAGTCAGGCTTCCTGCAACATCATAAATGAAGCACCTTTTATTTTTTGTAAGAACTGGTGCATCAGCTTCTCTACAACTACAAGTGGGTACTTTTGACTGAAAAAGATGAGAGAAAATAACAAAAACAGATTATTTTTACCAAATAATTAGTTTTTCTTATTTGATTCCAGAATCAAATCGTTAATTGAACTAAGCAGTTGCTTTGACATTGTCAAGACACAGCCCTACATACGGCATATAAAGAAGCCTATCCTTTGGGTCTTTGACAATTGTTCAACTGAAACTTGTCTATAAAACTGCTCTCCCTAACAAATACATTTCACTAAAAATGAATCTAAAACATTAGGTTTTATTTTTATTTTAAAAACAATTATATAATATCTTGGTTGTCAAGAAAAAAGAAACAGGAAAAACATGCTTGAAAATGTGTATTTATTTATTTTATTTTTAAACTTTACATAATTGTATTAGTTTTGCCAAATATCAAAATGAATCCGCCACAGGTATACATGTGTTCCCATCCTGAACCCTCCTCCCTCCTCCCTCCCCATACCATCCCTCTGGGTCATCCCAGTGCACTAGCCCCAAGCATCCAGTATTGTGCATCGAACCTGGACTGGCAACTCGTTTCTCACATGATATTTTACATGTTTCAATGCCATTCTCCCAAATCTTCCCACCCTCTCCCTCTCCCACAGAGTCCATAAGACTGTTCTATACATCAGTGTCTCTTTTGCTGTCTCGTACACCGGTTATTGAAAATGTGTATTTAAATTGCCTAAAAGTCTTCCTCCTACACTTTTAATTGTGTTAGTTGTTAAAAGTGAAGGCACATTGTCAAATACATTTAAAAGTACATTCTGGCCAAACCTATAGTGATTTAATAATATCTCTGGCAATTTAATAATACTTCCTAAACACTGAACTAAATCCACACCAAGAGGATCAACATAATTTTTGCCTAAGTGTCCTAAATTGAAAAGAAAAATCCACTAATTACTGGACACTTACCTAAATTCTGTGGCTAATTCATTTGCATAGGGGACAACGAAATGGTTCACATGCTGTTTATTCTAGGACTACCGTAAAGTACATGAGTTTAAGCACACTATGTGAGTTTGAGCAAACTCCAGGAGACAGTTAAGGTCAGGGAAGCCTGCAGTTCATGGGGTTGCAAACAGCCAAACACAGTTCAGAGACTGAACAACAGAACTGTAAAACTGCACAATATTCACACATTTTCTATAAGGAAATTTTTCAATTACAGACTGTGTGTGAAGTCACTCAGTCGTGTCCGACTCTTTGCGACCCCGTGGACTGTAGCCCACCAGGGTCCTCTGTCCATGGGATTTTCCAGGCAAGAATACTGAAGTGGGTTCTAAAAGTAACAATTTGTCTAATATGAACCCAGTTTGAAGATGAGGCTTCATTATTACAATAATTTCTCTAATCCACCCTATATTTTCCTCTTTAAATTTCACTAACTTCTGTCCATTGATACGACCCTGTGTGCCCACTCTTACTCATTACTTCTACCCTGAAAGTGTCTCAAGTATGAATCAAGTGTTGACCTCGAACAAAGACCTAACTGCCAACTCATTCGTTTGTACAGTGAACACTTAAACTTTTACAAAGCATCTTAATTTGTCACAGATGTCTGAGAGACAAGGCAATATAAAGACCAAGAGCATGGGCTTGGATCTGAGGTACCAGGTTCAAATCCCAGCTGGGCCTCTTGTTAGCTGTGTAACTTGAGCAAAGTGCTTTAAAACTTGCTGCTGCTACTGCTGCTAACTCGCTTCAATTGTGTCCGACTCTGTGCGACCCCATAGACGGTAGGCTCTCCCGTCGCTAGGATTCTCCAGGCAATAACACTGGAGTGGGTTGCCATTTCCTTCTCCAATACGTGAAAGTGAAAAGTGAAAGTGAAGTTGCTCAGTCGTGTCTGACCCTCAGCGACCCCATGGACTGCAGCCTTCCAGGCTCCTCCATCCATGGGATTTTCCAGGCAAGAGTACTGGAGTGGGGTGCCATTGCCTTCTCCCGCTTTAAAACTTCCTTCACTTCAATTTTTTTCCCCACCTATACAGTGGAGATGCTAGTCATTCCTAGCTCACTGGGCTATGGTGAAGCTGAGTTAACATTTGTAAAGCATCTAGGACAGTGCCTGCATATGGTTTGAACATCTTCCTATCACTGGTTTGCCACTCTGTTTTCATTTCCCTGAGTTCTTCTTCTTATCACCTCTTCAGAAGTTGCAAGCCTGTTACAGCCTCCTCTCATACTGTCACCTGACTTACCCTCTTAATCCACTGCTCTGTGCTTCCCAAAGCTCAGTTTTCCATATCAACCTGCTCTTCCTAGTGGCCTCCATACCCAAACACAGCTTCCATTTGCCCATTGTTTCTGACTTATTCCCAACTATCTCCAAAAACCTTACTGGTAGCATGATGAAATGTAAAGTGCAATTTGTGAACATGACTAACCAGCGAGGCGCACAAAATACAGGACTGCTACTGTCATGCAGTCACACAACGGTTTTTTTAGTGAGTTACCAGCTCAGGCAGGTCAAGAACCGCCTGCCAGTACAGGAGATGCAAGAAACTCAGGTTTGATCCCTCGGTTGGGAAGATCCCCTGGAGAAGGAAATGGCAACCCACTCCAGTACTCTTGCCTGGGAAATCTCATGGACAGAGGAGCCTGGTGGGCTACAGTCCATGGGGTTGCAAAGAGTCAGACACAACTAAGCACTTGCACACTCACATAGTAAACTCAGCCTTGCCTAAATCCGGCAGAGCTGCTCAAGGGAAATGGGAAACAACTAGAATGTAAGATTTTCAAGTTTCAAATGAAATATAAATTTGAATTTTGAAGAACCCACTGCTTTTTTGTAAATGAGGTATGGTCTCTGTCAGCAAAGGGCCTTTATTTCTACTCCATCTAATACCATAAACAACAACACGAGCTCTGGCTCACGTTCCCGAAACTCTTCAGAGCTCTGCAAGGTAGAAAAGAACTCTATCTTGCTTTTATACTAGCTACTGTGTACTGGCTACACAAGGCGGGCAGCAGTAAAACCTAGTGGGAGTCAATACACTGAGTAGACAGGACTCGGAAAATACCCAACCAACAAATAGGATCCGTAATAATGTGACATTTTTATAGTCACATTTTAAAACTATAACAGCACCTGAATGGTACGTATTATGGTATTTCAATTTAGTCATTTATCTAAAAATGAGTTTTATCTTGCCTCATAAATAAACAGTGACATTCCAGCAATCTGAAAAGCTCAGCTTCACCTTTTGCTGCAAAGCTCTTTTTACAACTGCAGAAACATGCCCTTTTGTGCCATGTTGCTTAATCTTTGATTTATGGCCCTTATCTTTGTGCTAACCTCTTTCTGTAAACTACATGAAGTTTGCACAAGCTCAGCTATTTCATTTTCATTTCTAATCTTAATGGGTTAGTTTCTCCCTAGTGGCCATGTCTCTCTATCAAACAGGATAAGGAGAAAATATTCACTCTTTAAGTTCACCAAATATTATTCAGTGTCTCAGTACATTCTCAGTCTGAAATAAGTAACGCATCTCCCTAAAAGCCTTGGCAAGCTCTTGCAGAAAGCCTTTCCTTTCTGCTGCCCCCTGCTCCTCCCTCTGCTTGCCCCAGTGGGCCCCTACAGGCAACGGCTGCCTCCCCACCCTCCTCACACTTCACTTCCACTGGACACCCCCAGCTAGCAGGTTGGGAGAGGAAAATGAACATGGCACCTCAGAATCACTTCTCCTCCAGTTCCATCTTGTCCGCCTTTCAGTGGCGATGTCTGGATATTTACAGAGTCACTCCAACTTCTCCCAGAGTCTATCTACGGCTCTAGGTTAATTAAGGAAACACTGGAGATGTCTTGGATGGAAGTGTACTTGATTTGAAGGAAATCTGCACCTTGTTCAAGGTCCAAGATGATGGAATAATGGTAGTTTCTTAAGTCTTCCTTCACCTGTATCCATATGTTATAGACTTGGCAGGTGTACTTCAAAGTTTGTGCTCTGGGGTTGCTGCTAATGACTTGTTTCATCACAGATGGATTTTCTTCTCTGTTTTTTCATTACTTATGTTGTTTGGAGGTAGAAGAAAAGGATTTCAACTCTACTATTTAAAATAGAAGTCTTTAGAAAATATTTGTAAAAGTATAGAAAGATGCTGATGATATAATACAAGTGAAAGAAATCCAGCATATAAAAGAATATATCCAGGATGGCACATAATTATGATGTGACATCAAATACATGAAGGGGATAACACAACAAAATGTCATCATTTTCTCAGGGTTGGAGAATGATTTAACATTTTTTAAATTGATATTTCCTTGTATTTCCCAAATTTTGTTTTGAGTTTTTAGTGAATAAGCATTACATTATATTCAGTAAACAATGTTTACAAAAATACATCCATGTAGCAGCACAATCTTGTCTAGGAGTCTTGACTAAGCACGAACTTACATATGTACATTTCTTCTTTCAACAAATATTTACTGAATTTCTGCCAGGCATTATGGTAGGTTTGGGGAATATAGCAGTGAACAAATCAAAGTCTTGCACACAGCAACTTCTATTCAGGTTGGGGAGATGGATGATAAATAAGCAAATAAAGCTAGTTTATGTTAAGTTGGGATAAGTGCTACAACACAAAAAATAACATAAGGTAAAGGTACAGAGAATGACAGCGGATTGAGAAGCGCCACCAAATGTTATGTTCTTCCCAGGTGGCTCTGGTGGTAAAGAACCTGCCTGCCAGTGCAGGTCTCATAAGATGTGGGTCTGATCCTTGGGTAGGGAAGATCCCCTGGAGAAGGGCATGACAACCCACTCCAATATTCTTGCCTGGAGAATCCTATGGACAGAGAAACCTGGTAGGCTAGAGTCCATAGGGTCACAAAGAGTTGGACATGACTGAAGCAACTTAGCTTACATGCACACGCACCAAACGCTTTGTGTCTGCATCAATCAAAGAAACTGAGGAAGACGAAGATAAAAAGCAGACATTTAGAAAAGACTTGTTAAGTCAATCCTACAGGTTAATTCTGTGTTCATTATCAGTTAGTACTTAAATCAATATATATTTATTTCTGGGCAATTCTCCTTAAGGACACAATATTTTTATCTTGAAATATATATGAATTATATCTTAGGAAACATTTGGAAAGTGGCATATTTCAAGGATTTTTTCTATTAAGATGTTTAATTAGCTAAAATAATGAATAGTAAAAGGGACTATTTAATGAACATTCAACACCAATGAACTTGAAAATTCCCACCATAAGGACTTAACTAGGTATCATATTTTAATACACTGTGTCTTAAATGATTACTGATCACTTTCATTGTTCACCTGACCAACTATTTTCAGGAAGTATGTGGGAAAACTAAGTGCACTTAGGCTGAAGCGTAGCAAAAACAAAGTCCCTTGAAGTGTATCTTACGAAACAAAATTGTCATTTTAAATATGAAACAAGGCAACACTTCACCCATATTAACACATCTACCAAACATGATGAAAGCCCATCGAAATCCATGAGTGTAAGTGCGAATACAGTCACTGCTCCCTTTCCCACCTTTACTAAGTCGTGCGGGTTTACACGGAGCTGAGACCACACTTCACTGATTGCTCGCTACAGCCCAGCCCGCTCCAGAAGCACATGCTTTCTTTTATTCACCGAATCATTAAAACACCCCAACAAAGAAAGTACCTCTACTTTGGAGGTAAAGTCATTTCTTCCAGGTCCTATAGCTGGTAAATGACTGAGCCAGAACTCAAGCCTGGCACTCTGATTCCAGGGTCCTCACTTTTAACCATTACTTCCATGAGTCAGAGCAAACTCTGGAAGATGGTGAAGGATGGGGAAGTCTGGTGTGCTGCAGTCCACGGAGTCACAAAGAGTTGGGCACAATTGGGTGACTGAACAACAACACCCCAACTGACAATCCTTCAGCTTACAATGACCACTGGAATCTTCACTTTTTGACCCTGAAAGAATTCTGAATTACATTACATACTTCCACACCTGAGCAATTTTGGACTTAATTTAATAATCGTATGTGTACATTTAATTTTAAATATCTCTTTTAAGAGCCATCACAATTACTCTCTCAGGATATGTCTGCTTGTACCTTTGTTTCCTCTCGGGCTGTTGCCTCATAGCTTACTTCTGCACCTAGACATTTTTTCCTCTCATCCTAATGAAGTTGTTACACCAAAGTTATCAGACTTGTAAGTTAAACAAAGTAAGTTTCACAGCAGGTTCTATGTAAGGAGCACATGCTGGGTTCTCTATTCTTCCATTCAGTCACCTAGCTAGCCATCCGTTCAGTACCTCTAGGAATCACTGTAACATTGGGTTGGCCAGAAAGTTTTGTTTGGGTTTTTCATACCATCTTATGAAGAATTCTTTCCACTGGGTTTCTACTGCCTCTACCCTTGTATGTGCACGTGTACATGTATGCTAAGTCATTTCAGTCATGTCCAACTCTGCGCGACCCCCTCTGTCCACGGGGATTCTCCAGGCAAGAATATTGGAGTGGGTTGCCAGGCCCTCCTCCAGGGAATCTTCCCGACCTAGGGATTGAACCCTCACCTCTTACATCTCCTGCACTGGCAAGCGGGTTCTTGACCACAAGTGCCACCTGGGAAGGCCCTACCCTAGTATAGATATCTTTTCAATTCTTACTTGTTTTGATAAAATACTGTCTTTACTGAACTCCCTGTAACAAATCTCTTGCCCAATCTTTACTTTTCTTCCACATTCCTTTTCTAAATCATAGCTTGATTTTGTTTTTTCCCTTAAAAGAGAATATATGTAAATAAATTAGCACCCTGCTTGGCCTACAGTGAGTGCTTTGTCAACACTATTATTTTGCTGTAACTCTGAGCTAGACACGAGTGCTGGGAAGATGGCAGACATGAATGAGACATGGTGCCTGATGCTGAGGAGCCTGAAATCTAGTGGAGGAAAACAAACAAACCTATCACCACATACTTGTAGAAACACCTCACCCTGACCTGGATGGAGGCAGTGGTGCAAAGGAGTGAGCAGACAGGGTAAGAAGGCTGGGAACAGGAACAGGAAAATGCCCAGGTGACTAACAGATGGGAAATTACAGGCGCTCCATGTCACTGAAAAAGTCTGGAGAAGGGTAGGGGATTGATCATGGGCCCCACGAGGCTGGACAAGCAGGCAGAGCCAAAATCCTATGGATTTGTATGTCATGCTGATGTTTTGGATTCTATCCACAGGCAATGACAACCTGCTAAAAATTTTACTAGCTGTCACTTATGCAATAATTAGAAAGATCAACCTGGTAACCATGAGATAACTGAACAGAAAGGGAGATGGAGCTGAGTTAAGAGGCTGCAGGGGTAACCAAAGAGAAAGATGACAGCAACCTAAATAAAGATACTGGAACTAGGCATGGAAAAGAGACAATAATGTTGAGAGTAACTGAATAAATAAGTAAACTTATTGAGATGATATCAGGAGATACTGGGGGTTCCAGAGAAGAGAGTGTCATGGATGACTACCTTGAAAACTGGGGCCATTGTCTAAACTAAGAATCAGAACAGAGTCAAGGTCTTGAGGGAAGGGTGATGGGTTTACTGTGGGAGTGGAGATTTTGTGACAGCCAATGAAACATCAAAATGTAGGTAAGCAGAGGACAAAGGGGATCTGTAGCCTAGGGCCAGAGATAAAAATTTGAAAGTCACCAACACAGATGATAGTATGAACCTCAAGCATAGATGACACAAGAGTCTGTGTAGGGTCATTTGTTAGTATCACTCACTGAAATAGATAGGCTCCTTTCTTCCATACTGCGAAACAGCTAAAGATTTGGCTCCAGCTAACATTATCACCTGCCACTCCACACCATATATCTTACTGTGAAGTCACATCAAAATACTTACAATTTCTCAAGTCTGTTAGACCCTAACACTCTTCCTGAAGTTTTCTGCTTGGTGATCTCCCACTTGGCCTTAAACTCTAAAACCAAATGTCAATTCTCCTGAGAAACCTTGATAATCTGACCACCTTCCTCCAGATTCTAGGTGGACTTCATTACTCCCAACACCTTCCTACTACAGCACTTGGCCTATGCCTCTACTATTGATAGCCAATTATGTCCTGCACTAGACAGAAAGTTCAGAGAAGGAAATGACTGCCTCTATACAGCAAAGAGTATTAAAGCATGTTTACCAAATGACTATGTAAAGCAACATGTCCTTCATCTGCAAACACCATCTATTACTCAATTTAAAAAACCTATGGCTATATCTGTTTGGCAAGCAGCCATGGAAGGTTCTTGGGTACAGTGTGATATTTTTAGGATCATGTAGTATGATCTACTAAGAACTTTATTTTATTCCCACACTGCTGGTATGCATGTCAACACAACTGATGTGCTGAAAACAGTTGTTATCATTTGGAATAATAACTACAATGAATATATTACTAGTTCCTCTTGGTGACTGTGCCACTGTATTTCACTCAATATGAAAAAAAAAAATAGGAAGAGAGAAAATCTAAACAGAAGTAGATGGGTGGAAGGAAGCAATGGGAGGCTTCATGAGGGTCAAGTGGGAGATTGCTATGGCACTTGGATATGATGTCTCTTCCATAAAGGACAACTTAAGACAATAAATAAACATGTAGTTGAGAAAGTTTCCATTTGTTAAGTGCCCAATATATAAAAGGCATATTCTTTATAAAGAAAGACAACATCAATCTTACCTGGATGCGCTTTTGAAGAAAACGTTAAAGAATAAAAAGAGATCCAAATGTTCAAACAATAATCCTTTCTTCTAGAAGCATTAGCCTCTCTGGAAACGAGATATCTGTTTTTGCCACTTAGCTCCTTGAATGGAAGGGAGAATCTATAAATCCTCATATGGACTGACATCAAAAGGCCTTTCAGATTGCTATCCCTCCCTTGACTCTGTTGCTGCTAAGTCGCTTCAGTCGTGTCTGACTCTGTGCGACCCCATGGACTGCAGCCTACCAGGCTCCTCCGTCCATGGGATTTTCCAGGCAAGAGTACTGGAGTGGGGTGCCATCGCCTTCTCCCCCTTGACTCCACTTAACTGTAAAAAAAAAAAAAGAGAGAGAGAGAGACATTTCTGAAACTCACTTTCTTTCTAATTTCTTAGTGAATATGTATACAATTTTTCCAGGATATTTAAAGATGTATCCACATGTTCTGAAATTTCAACAACTATGACAAATGGAAAGACATTGTAGGATGTTTAGTTTTTCAAACTGATCACTGCTCCTTCAGGGAAAGCATTAGTTTTCATTCTTGCCAAACAGTGTAATGAGTGTACTATAAGTTAAAATGAGATGGCTCCAATTATCACAGAGTGGGCTATTTTATATGACTTAAGAATGAGAACACTTCAATGGTAGTAAGAAAAATGTGTACTATATAAGCATCATAATGCTGGTCTTTTATTCAGCTGTGAGTATAAACAAATAGATCTACCCTCAAGAGTCTGTAAGAAATTCAGTGCTAAGGATCATATATCTTCACACCACCAAGAGGGCATAAATGTGAAAATGCTGAGCCCCAGCTCTTACAGTAATTAAGGTGAAGATGCTGAGGTGTCCATGACTCAACCCAATTATTATTTAGCGGTCACAAATAGACTGTATTATATTTGGCATATCCATTTACTCCAAGTAGGTTATGTTTCAAGTTAGTAAATACTTTGAAGTTGTAACTTTCTTTTCCAGACATTATTGCGACTTTGTACCCTGTACAGAGAAACAAGGACAAAAATCTTCAATTCACTTCTTCAGTTCTAGAATGGAAGTACTGAGTGCCTTAGCTCTTGACTTCTCTGTTTCACTTTTTCCACTTTTAACATCTGCAACATGGTAGTTATTTACTTCTTGTCTTTTAAAAACTTGAAAACATCATAATCACAATGAATATGACAAACCCAATATTTTGTAGCAGACAACAACTGCTGATGATAATCATATTTAACCTTGTTGAATACTTATTATGAGTTGGTCATTGTTTTAAATCCTACCTAAAACATGTCATTCTTACAATGACCTCTGAAACAGGTAACCACTTGTGCCAGGTTCCCACGAGGAAACGAGTGGCACAATCAAATGCAATTTGTGGGTATTTTAATAAAGAGACCATTTGCAAAGGTGTGGGCTGGGTTTGAAGAAACTACAAGAGATGGTGTAGTACCCTAAGCTAATAAGACCAAAGGGGAGCAGTTATCAGTATGAAGTAGCCGCAGGAGGGCACAGTTACCAGAATTCAGAAAGTAGCCTTAGGGAGATGCTCAAGTGCCAGGAGCTCATCTCCTGCTGATGCCTCTCACTGACCAAACCCAATCAGAAACCAGGAAACAAGCCTGCTGATTCAGTCCAAATATCTCAGCACACAGAGTAGGCTGAGAAAGGAATAGAGTGGATTAGAATCCATTTGATACCATCATCCCAAACTTAGAGTAAGTGAAATAATCAGCAGATATCTGGTAGTGAAAGATAAAATCATATCAAAATATCCAGAGGTTCAGTAAGCTGCCCCAGATCACACACACACAGTAAGAGACTAAGCCAGCCTGTGCTCTGAGACTCATGACCAGTGTAGCAGTCTGCCTTCATGCACCATCTCTGACCCACATGGTTTATAAGCATGCTGTTGGGTGTTTCAGGTGACAATGAGAATAACAAAAAATAATCAACACCCTCTAGAAGCTTGTAACCTGTGTGCCAGTTTTGTTATCTCTCCATCTTACTACTATCAAATTTCCAAATTCCCTTCTAGCATCAAAAGTTCCATAAAAGCAGGTCTTAAGACTTACAATTCCTTCCCTATTCCAACTAGTGGCTGGGCAGTGAGACCTTCCATCACATAGAATTTTGCCAAAGTGTTTGACAGTATCCTGCTTTGGAGGGATACTCTGAATATAAATTACACAGGTTACACAATGATATCTTTTGAGAAGACAAGCGTTTATAACCTCTATTTA
Source organism: Bison bison bison (assembly GCF_000754665.1). NCBI lineage: Eukaryota > Metazoa > Chordata > Mammalia > Artiodactyla > Bovidae > Bison > Bison bison. The sequence goes on along the minus strand of NW_011494807.1, from coordinate 2,541,380 downwards.
CTGCACTGAAGTAAACCTTCAGTCTTATAATTGACACATTTACTTGCAAGACATGCTGAAGGGCTCATTTATCCAGCCAGCATGTATTAATCATAAGTATGAACCTAAAACTGTGCCAGGTACTTGCACAGACTGAGAAAACATTTTTACCAAAATCAACAAGAGGTTTTCTAACAGAAATGAGCCCTTAATTATCCAGAGGGAAATTTAAAGTGTGGTCCCTTGGACTGCAAGGAGATCCAACCAGTCCATTCTAAAGGAGATAAGACCTGGGTGTTCTTTGGAAGGAATGATGCTAAAGCTGAAACTCCAGTACTTTGGCCACCTCATGTGAAGAATTGACTCATTGGAAAAGACTCTGATGCTGGGAGGGATTGGGGGCAGGAGGAGAAGGGGACAACAGAGGATGAGATGGCTGGATGGCATCACTGACTCGATGGACGTGAGTTTGAGTGAACTCTGGGAGTTGGTGATGGACAGGGAGGCTTGACGTGCTGCAATTCATGGGGTCGCAAAGAGTCGGACACAACTGAGTGACTGAACTGAACTGAATCCCCAAGAGCAGGGCTTCTCTGGTGGTAAAGAATCCACCTGCAATGCAGGAGACGAGTTTGATCCCTGGATCGGGAAGGTCCCCTGGAGGAGGAAATGGCAACCACTCCAGTATTCTTGCCTGGAGAATTCCATGGACAGAGGAGCCTGGAAGGCTACAGTCCATGGGGTCACAAAGAGTCGGACACAACTGAAGCGACTATGTACGCATGCACTCACTCACCAAGAGAGGTCATGAGCATATACGCTGGGTGCAGTCAGGATCCTGTCCCTCAGCAGTACCCTTCTCAAAAGATATAATCTCCCCAGATTCTTCTGAGTTTGGATTTAGGACAAAATCCTGTAATGAGCACAAGCCAATCAAAAGCTGTTCCTCAACACAAACAAGTGTTCTGCTATTTTCCATCTTTTAGGAAGGGCCTCTGCTTTGAAACATCAGCCCTGTGTACAAGGGCCTGCCTCCAACAGATCAAACAGAAATTCGTCCCTGTGGGTTTTTTCTTAGTTCTGCTTTTGAGCTTGAGGAGGCCATTCTTTCATGCCTAATCTTGACTGAAATAGCACATAGAAATCTTTCGTCTTTTTCAGGAACAAGGCAAATGAACTGGCATCGCTACCCCCTTTCATGCTGTGCAAGCATTAGCTTTGCATTTTTAAAAACTATTGTACAATGTGTCACGCGGTGAGGTTTGCCAAAGAGAGGGAAAGGGAAAAAGGAATAGCAGAGTTGATTTCCTACATGCAAGTTTTAATGATTTTGGAAAACCATCAACTTGGATTAAATGCTGATTCTAATTTGACAGCTTCCCACTAATGGTGAGAATGCAAAGCCATCAATTAGCTGTGTGATAATTCTACATTAAAGAACAATCTATTTCCTTGGTAATTTTAATGAATGGACAAATTCATTTCATTAAAAACTCAAAAACTTGATGAAGCTTATTTTGTCCAAGAGCTCTAGGTAAGATCTTTCAAACATCCTCGAAATGTTTGCTTTAGTGCGCATACCTGGGCTTTCTGTGGCCAACAAAAGCAGCAAGACCTCTGCTGCATGAAATGCATTCACATACATTATGAGACAGAAACAAAGAAGAACTGATCAAGTCCCCTAGTAGGAAAAGCTTATGTCCCTCTTCTTACCAAGTCAGTCTGTAGCTTGTGAAGAGCTATTATTTCTTAGCAACAAGAGTGAACACTGTGCTACATTCAGGGCCCAAGATTTGTAACCACGTTAATCTGCAAGTACTCAACTTAATTAAAGATTAGACTTTTAAATTGTATTTTTAGTGCACAACAGTACCGTTAAATTATGATGATCAGCGGCTAAGTGTGCTTATGTCTGCAGAACTCGGGGAGTAAAAATGAATCATTTATTTCCATCTTGATATGACTGCCCTTCTCAGAGGCGCTTTTCTCCGAGTTCACGAGCCTTGGAGTTCATTGGAACTGTATGGCTAAAACACAGCTTGGAGACCTCATTTATGAAAATTCCTTTAAACCTTTCACCACTTTGACAAATCCAGTCCAAGTTCACTGAGCCAATTCAAAAGTAGCTCTCGGCCTTTTATAGGTTTTCAATTACACCAACACAGCAACACCAGAGCTGCATGTAGGATGAAGGACACTGCAGATAAGGAGAGCCACGGGTTCTTTTTAAGACATGCAAATGAAAGCAGCCTTCCCAAAACTCTAGCCAATAGATGAAAAGCTTTGTCTGTCCTGAACCATCCTTGACTTATTAAAAAGAGATCATCAAATTACTTAAACATGGTTAGTATTTGGTTATCTACAATAGGATGTATGCTATGATGTTTCTAGTTCTTTAGAATTTACTCTGCAAAAATATTGGCAGCTACTTTGCCCTCCAACTGTTCCAAATAAAAAATTTTTTTGAGAAATTGTTCAAAACATTCTCTAGACTTCATTCATCCTCCTCCTACATAGTCTGTGACAGCAGGATTTACTTTTCCCTGTATGCACTCTGAGAAACAAAAACCGCCAGCAGGTCAATGAGCTTTCCAGGTTGAAAATGGGAATCAACTAGAAGACAGAGGTTAGGCCTGATTCCACTTTCTATTTCAATGCACCCTTTGAGTGGCTCTGAGGCAACATACTCTTTTCTGAGACAAGAGGTCCTTAAAATGATTATATGACTTAATAGATCAAACACAAATATTTTCTCCCATTTTCAAACTTTTGACTTTATGTGAGTATGTGGTTTGTATGGTATTGTGGCAGCACCAACCTTTGGGACTTGGTTGAATGAATTATTTTACACAGCATTTATCATTAGGGTAAAGTAGACAGACAAGCGTATGAATGTTAGTTGGTTAGGAGCCTTGCAAAATTTAACTACTGTTTGTGCAAAGGCAAACTAACTTGGGCTATAAATCTCCCATTCTCTCAGGGGGCGTGGTCATGACTCTCAAACCACTGGAAGCATAGAGACAGCTCATCATCACGACTGCAACAGCTCCCTGATGCAGCCTATCCCTTCTCTGTGGATTTAATATTCTAGATGTCAGTTGGCCTTCTTTGCAATGTCAGTAGGAGGCTTGTCCAGTGGACGAGGTTTGTTTTGGTATTTGGTCTGTCTTACTTCTTTCCCCTTCTGTTAAATAAGACCATTATGATTTAACATGCTAGACTGCAGTAAGTTCCCCTAGGGTTCAATACTAGACGAGGTGTAGCTTACAGCACAATTCTAGGCTATAGTGCTCCTTCTGACTGTCCATTTGGTCTGACTCCAGTGTGGTTCTGTGGCACCAGAAAGCACCAGGGATTGACAGGCAGGAGCCAGGGCTGGGAGGTGAGCCTCATATACCAGTCTCTTCAGTTCCTGAGATTACATACAACCTCCCCCTCCTTTAACGCATTCAAGGTCACAAATGCCAACTGTGGACTCTGAGACACTGCACTCTACACCAAGGACAGAGAGACGACCAACACATTGCCTACTCTCAAGGGCCCAGGTTCAAGAGCGCAGGCAATTGAGTACAACACCTCTTATGGGGTGACAGAGGAGATGAAGCTAAGTGTTGGGGAGACAGAGCTGGTGGTGGGGACTGAGTCTGCCCTCGGGGCTCCCAAGGCCTCTTCAGAGCCCAAGCCTGCAGGCTGCAATGGGAGCCACAAGCCACACGTGGCAAGTGAGCATGGCAAATGTGGCTGGTCTGAGTTAAGAATAAAGTGCACCCAACTATACTCAATATCTTGTAATAACCTATAATAGAAGACAATGTAAATATATATATATATATATATAAAAATATATATATATATATGTATAACTGAATTACTTCATGATATGCCTGAAAATAACATAGCACTGTAAATCAACTATATTTCAATAAGAATTAACATTTTAAAAATACATCCAAATTTCAAAGAGATTGGGAATGCAAAGAATCTGATTAATGATATTTAAAAATATCAGTTACATGGGGAAATGCTAATATTTTGGATATACTGGGTTAAGTAAAACATTGCACGTGTGCTCTGCGTACGTTCTCAATAGCTTCAGTCATGTCCAACTCTTTGCAACCCCATGGACTGTGTAGCCCTCCGTGCTCCTCTGTCCATGGGAGTTTCCAGGCAAGAGTACCTGAGTGGGTTGCCATTTCCTCCTCCAAGGGATCTTTCTGACCCAAGGATTGAACCTGAGTCTCCTGCATCTCCTGCACTGGCAGGTGGATTCTTTACCACTGAGCCACCAGGGAAGCCCAAGTAAAACATTAATATTAATTTCCTGTTTCCTTTTACTTTTCTCACCATGTCTACTGGAAAATCTGAAATGAACCATGAATTCTATTACTTGTAGCAGGCAGTTCTGGTCACCAGCGGACGCTTGAGAAAATCCAGTAGGCTGTCTTGGGGTGTTGCGGATGAGAGGGGAGAAGGAGCCATAGAATGAGAGAAGGGAAAACACAGGGGACCTCACGAGGGGCTGCAAAGAGAAGAGGTTGATGGTGTGTGTGCTCCCTGAAGAGCACTTATCATTGGATTCATCTGCAGCAGACACACCACTACATGAAGGCCAAAACAAGGACAACAGTCACATCATCAATAAATGAGAAGCAGGCTCTGGTTTCCAGGGAGCCATGCTCTACTGGGACCAGACCGACCAGTCAGCCTGTCTTCATTCCATCTGTGGCTTGTCATCTGGTCCCTTTGCCTTCTCACCTGCAGAGGGGGCCTGAAAGGAAACCACTTTGCTTACTCTGCTTACTCTGTCCCCCTTTTCAGCCTTCATCTGCTCCAGCATTACAGGAGGCTCCCGTGGCAGAAGCAGCCACTAGACCAACTTTGTCAACAGAGAGGCTGAGGGCCGTCAGGACTGACAGGGGCTGCGAGTCTCCCTAGCCAGGTTTCATGTCTCACACAGTAAGAGGAACGGGCGTGGAGGCTGCAGGAAGGGGCAGTGATGCAGATCAGGGTTCAGCCTTTAATTCCACCCTCACCACTTGGCAGCTGGGTGAAGAATAAGTTCCTTCTCTGAACTTCACTCAGGACAGCTTAAAACAGGGCTCATCATGCACGTCTCTGGGGCTGGTTGGCTATGATGTGCTTTTCAGAAAGGACTGGCACATGGTGAGCACAATAAATGGTTGCATGTGATACATGGTAAACACTCAACAATGGCTATTACCGTTCTTCCAGATTATAGCTTTTAAGCAGGTTTTTAACCTGGAGTGTATGCAGCCGGGGGAAATCCACAGATGGAAACTCTTGAAATCAGATACACAGTGTGTGTGTGTGTGTGTGTGTGTACATCTTTTTTCTCTAAGGAAAGAATCTATCGCTTTCATCATAGCCTCAAAAGGCTCTCAGACTCAAAACAGGTTAAGAAACATTCTATGGCTTCCAAAATCTTTAGCTCATTTTGTGTATTCTTAGTATATGTTTCAGAGTGGTTCTCAGAATGAAGCCTCTTCAATGTCTGTTCAAGAGACCTACGCATTACACACAACAGGACAACCTCTGTAAGAGGCCTCTATTGTCTGGCCATAGTAGAAGCAGAAGAACATGATGGGAATGCCTAAGGTAGAAATTCATCTTGATTTCAACTACCTATAGAACTGGTGTCCTTACTTCTTTAAACACATCTTTTCCCATAGTGTTTCTGACATAACGGATGGCCAAGGGAGGCAGCTGGAATGTTTTACTCTTAGGAAGTGGTCACTTCATTTTAGAGAAACAACGAAAGCATCATAACAGATGACTCAGAAGAGCCCAATCAGAGATGGGGTCTACTCCTCAATGGCCCAGCTGAGGGTCTGGCAGCTTTTCAGTCCCCAGGAAGGGAGAGCTTAGTGGCAAGCAAGCTGCTTCAACTCTTTACATGTTAGTTTTCTCAGATGGAGAGAGAGGATGATAACTTAGTACCTCCTTCCTAGAGCCTCTGTGAGGATTCACTAAGAATAACTGGAATGCCTCTGAGCTGGCAAGTACCCAACACAGAGTAAGCACCTCAGATATTAATTAATAGATAGCCTCTTTACAGTAGGAAGAAAAAATATTCCTCATCTGATCTCTGAGCCATAGATTCCAGCCTTGATATTCACTTTGGGCCACTTGCATTTTTCCAGCTCTTTTCTAAGGTAGCTTTTAGTGACCAAGTAGGAAACAAGCAGTTGGGAGAACTGACGGAAAAGTGTCTGAGCAGCATTTTCAAAAGTAACCTGTCTTCATGTCCAATGTTCCGAGAAGCAAATGTGAGAATCAAGTTAAAGGAAACAGAATCAAGTTAAGGTGATCTAAAAAAAAATCACCTTAAAAACCTGAAGGTTAACAACTCAGTACACATATCTCATTCATTCAATTAAAAAAACATCCCTATGAGAGGCACTGTTACTAAGCACAGAAATATACAAAGACGAGGAAAGGCAATGCCTTGCTCGAGACGTTCAGAGCAACGGCACAGACAGAAAGAATACCCAGTGCTGTCCCACAGGGTCAAGTCCAAGGCAGGGCCTTGGACCAGCAAAGGTTTCTCGAAAGAGTAACACTTGAGTTGTGTCAGGAAGGAGGAGCAGATTTTCACTAGGTCAAGAAAGGAGAAACAATACTCCACAGAGACCACAACAGATGCAAAAGCATGAAAATGAGAGAGAAAATGGACACTTGGTGACCTTGAGTGCTAGAGAGGTCATCACAGCATGGGGAATTCGTGGGCAGCTAGAAGTCACTGCGCACCCTCCTCCCATCCATCCCGTGTTCAATAGGAGGCAGGGCACACATCGTGGGGAACCCCAGACTTCATGGTCAAGAGCTTGGGCTTCTTCCCCAGAGCTATGAAATTTTGAATGGTTCTTTTTTTTTTTTTTTATTGAGAAACAGCTGACATATAACATTACAATAGTTCCAGGTGCACCATATAATGATTTGATATTTGTATATATTATGAAATGATAATCACAAGAAGTCTAGTTAAAATCTGTCACACAAACTTACAACATTTTTCCTCGTGGTGAGTTTTTAAACCTACTTTCTTAGCAACTTTCAACTATGCACTATAGCATTATTAACTATAGTCACCAGGCTGTATATTATAGCCCCATGGCTTTCATTTTACCGCTGGAAGTTTGTACTATTTGGCCATGGACACGTGGTTCAATTTTAACTCTTTGCTCTTTAGAAGGGACTCTCAGGTAGTGGCGAGGAGAACGGCTCGGCAGGGAGAGACTGGGAGCAGCATTTCAGAGGTGACTTGTGAGGAGTGAAGGAGTTAAAAACAGTGATGACCTAAACCAGGGGTTCTCAGCCTCCAGGATTTAATGCCTGATGATCAGAGGTGGAGCTGATGTAATAATAATAGAAAGAAAGCACACAATAATTGCTATGTGCTTGAATCATCCTGAAACCAACCACCCCCCACCCTGACCCTAGTCCTTGGAAAAACTGTCTTCCACAAAACTGGTCCCTGGTGCCAAAAAAGTAGGGGATCGCTGATCTATGCCGACGTAGGGAAAGAGTAAGACTGAGAGATGGATTCGGAGGCCCTGGTGAATGATTAGGTGGAAGTGGAAAGGAAGATGGTCAGACCAGGGCCATCCTCAGGTTTACGGCTTGGTGGCTTAGCAAGGTATACTATGTACTCTAGGGAAAACAGATGGAACAATAGGTATCTGCTGCTTCTGCTTGCACAGCCTCCACTCTCTTCTTTTCAGTATTTTCTCTTTAAAACCCACCTGTTTCCTGCTCTCAGGTCACGGGGTTTAGGAGGGCTTTACTGACCACCCTCCCCCCATAAACCTGCCCACCCTCCCATGCACCTTCCCTGGCACCCAGCCACCCCTCACATAAGACTCCCTCCTGCTCCTGAAGGCTCCAGGACAGGACTGCGCCCATCATCAAGGCCGAGCCAAGGAGCATATTCCATCTCTGGCCAAAAAAACTGGTTTGGGCATGAGCATATGATCAAAGTGGTCTAATTAGAGTTAATCCTGAATTATTCTCTTTTCCCACAGGGATTAAGTCTAAAGCTGCTGATAAACATTTTACCACCATGAAGAAGAGAGAAAATCAGAACTTGGTCCTCCCTGAACTTTTCCAACATAGGAGCCAGGATATGTCCCTTCCTTCCTACTTGAACACTGGGTTTCTGTGACTTGCTGCCAAGAGTCCTGACAGATACAAAAAGTAAAGACAATTGTGTTTCAAAAAAACCCCAGGGTCTATTTTTGTAACTGGCATTATAAAAACCTGTATTTCTGTGACACTAGTACCTTAAAACATTTCAGTATACAAAAGGCATTTAGGGGACTTGATAGCCAATTCTTCTATGAATAATGAAAATCCCAGAGAAAGAAATGGCAACCCATTCCAGTATTCTTGCCTGGGAAATCCCATGGACAGAGGAGCCTGGCGGGCCACAGTCCATGGAGTGGCAAAGAGTCAGGCATGACTGAGCAACTAAACCACCACCACCAGTACCTTAAAACATTTCAATCTACAAAAGGTATTTAGGGACTTTATAGCCAATTCTTCTGTGAATAATGAAAATCCAGACAAGACTGCTTTCGAAAATGTTACTGTGGCAGATAATGGCACATTCACTCACTAATGTTTATGGAATATATTCTGGGATATAAAAAAGTGTGGGCTCGGGTTTGAGCTGGTCCATCCCAGGCCCTTCCATAAAGCACAGCTGTGTGTGCTGCTGAGTCGAACTGTGGGATATGAGTGAGGCCAGATGTTTCAGGCCAGCCTGACAGCTGCACTCTATGGTAGGGAGGCCACCTGAATTTCAGACAGGCCACCTATAAAACAAGGCTGGCGAAGCAGCACCTCCACTGAACCCTCAGGTGAAAGACAGAAAAGAACGTGTTTTGCATTCCTCTCCCCACTAATAAAACATCCACTGACGTTTACAGAGGAGCCTACACTGTGCTGGCTCTCTCCTGCCACTAGCATGGGTGTTAACTGTCACGAATGCACTGGTATCTCTATGTAAATGTGCCGAAAGTGTCACCTCCTACCCTGCCCACCTCCCAGTAGCTGCTACTGCTGCTAAGTCGCTTCAGTCGTGTCTGACTCTGTGCAACCCCATAGACGGCAGGCCACCAGGCTCCTCTGTCCCTGGGATTCTCCATGCAAGAACACTGGAGTGGGCTGCCATTTCCTTCTCCAATTCATGCATGCACGCTAAGTTGCTTCAGTCATGTCCGACTCTGTGCGACCCTATGGACAGCAGCCCACCAGGCTCCTCTGTCCACGGGATTCTTAGGCAAGAATACTGGAATGGGTTGCCATTTCCTTCTCCTCCCAGTAGCCAGGCCCAAAGAAATCATCAAGTGTTCATCTCTGGCAGGGATTTGTTGGTTCTGCTACCCTGTGTCCATTCTCAATTCTGACAGCAGTGCTCCCAGGTCCTTTGAGGAAGCACCCACCTACTCCCCCATTGTGTGCTATCTGAGCAGGGCTGTCAATGAAAGCTTCTGGCTCAGCAGTGTGCCTGCCACTCAAACTAGGCCAAAGAAGTTCTTCCTGCTTTGCTAAGTGCAAGGGCAGAGCCTTCCAAGGGCCGACAGCCAGCTGTGTGCCTCAGGAACAAGACCTTCATTTTCTACTCCCCAGTGCCCAAGAGGAGTTCCGTTTCTATCCTGAGAATGGTTCTGACTTCCCTTTGACTCTCAGGATATCCTCCAGATTGCATTTGTTTTCTGTTGCTTTACAACTAGAGAAACAACTGTACACAATCCACTGTGATTTAAACACTAAGCAATTGTAACATTCATAATATACTCTGCAGCTTATAAAGCATTCTCATGTTCATTTATCTCTTTTAATCAATCTTCCTGGCACTGAATTTTTCACCTCCCCCCAAATAAATCACTTATTGATTTCTCTATTTCTCACAACAGCACAATCATTCTTTCAGTCACTTAAGCTTTTTTAAATCTCATAATGATTCTGACTCTAGGCTTTCGCTAACCTTGTATAATCAGTCACCTAATTCAAAATATGGGATGTCCCAGATCGATCCCTGCTTCCTATGTGGCACTAGTGGTAAAGAACCCACCTGCCAATGCAGGAGATGAAAGAGATATGGATTCGATCCCTGGGTTGGGAAGATCCCCTGGAGGAGGGCATGGCAATCCACTCCAGTATTCTTGCCTGGAGAGTCCCATGAAGAGAGGAGCCTGGCCGGCTACAGTCCATAGGATCACAAAGGGTTGGACAGGACACGACCGAACGACTTAGCCCAAATGCACAGATCAATCCCTTCCTTTCCTTCCTCTCTGCCTCCACCTTTGTCAGAGCCTTCCTCACCCTTCAACAATGGATTGCTGACTCTGCTACCAGCCTACTGTCTCCAAACCATCCTCACACCACTAGCATAGGATATAGCTAAAATTTTATTATTGTTGTCATTCCTTTTCTTTCTGTGGTTTACAGAACAAAGATTACAGGACAATGATTTATAGGGCAATTCCCTAACCTCAATTCTGGGCTGTCTCCAAGTATACTAGCTTACAGTACACTATCCCTCAGCACAAAAACATTGGCTGGAACAATTATTTTCATACACATACTAGGTTGAAAAAAAATTGCCACAAATTTTTGCAGCTCCCACTGACAGCAACTGGAGTCTTTCAATACCCTCTTGAATCTGGGGAGACCCTGTGATTTGATTTGGCTGAGGGGAAGGTATAGCAAATATAATGCAAGCAGAGGCTTAAAAATCACCCTAAACTGGGGTTTGTTCTTTTGCTGCTCTTGGAATACTGCTTGTCTGTCACATAGACAAGCAGGCCCAGGCTAGTCAGCTGGAGAATGGGAGGCCCATGCCACAGTTACCTGTTAACCCGACCTAATAACTATCAGATGTAAATGAGACCATCCTAGATCATCCAAACTACCAGGTGACTGAAGATAACAGAGGAACTCAGCCAAGAGCAGCAGCAGAACCACCTCGCTGAACCCAACTCAAACTACCAACCACACAACTGCAAGCAATACAGTCATTTTAAGCAATGATTTGGGGATGGTTTGTTACACAGCAATGGATAACTGAAAAAACATCTAAGCTGACTTGGTTACTTTCTCACGGGAATTCCTTTTCAATTACTGCTCACTGTCTTGGGCAATTAATCATAAAATATCTTCTTTCATGCTTTGTATCATTACTTAATATTTCATGTATCCTATTTTTCCCCTTGTAAGTTCTTTGCGAAGAGACTCTGCATTTTATATTTTTATACCCCATGTATGTACAAAGTGTATATGGAATGACTAGTAATCAATCAGCACTTTCCCAGGACCCAGCTGTCAATCATATCAATTAAAAATAAAAAAAATTAATCATGTCAACACATATTTTGATCAATAATTTTAAAAGCTTAAAAAAGGAGTGATAAGATATAAAAATTATAAAATATAAAATCCGGTTATCTACAGGCATAAATCACGCATAGTATATATATTAGTAACCACTCATTGAATCATTTCCAGAAAATTAATTTTTGCAAGTAGAATCTGCACACCAATCTAAGGGGCACAAGGAAACAAGCACGTAAAGGTAACAGTTTCACAGAAGCAAATGTTTGATTTTCACCAGGAAATTATTTTTCTCCCAGGACACCTATTTCTCCTATGTGGTTTGCAACCCTAATCTGACAGACTGCCAAAAACAAACTTTCTATTCTAAGAGTGTCGCTTGATTCTCTTGTTGCTATTCAATTCAATTAGATTTTTGCATTTAAAAGAAAAATTCTCTTGTGTTTCTTATAATGATGCACCTACTCCTTGGGAGATTTCCTCTTTTGACAAGAAATGCCTTCAATCTGGCAAGAAAAATGACTCTAGGCTTTCTCTGATAATATCAAAGATCATTTGTTTGTATTAGATGTTTATGTGGGTTTTCCTCCTCTTTCTTAAGAGCAGTAAAATACTGCTGCAATTCCCTCCAAGACAACAGTGCACAGAAAGTTTCTTGGCCTCTGTTCTGAATTTCCACTGTACACCTGCACAAGAACAGCTAGTTGAAAGTAGCGGAGCTATGACACAGTAGACAGAGAAATTCATTTGCGTTAGTCCCTACCTTTTGATATCCATACACAGTTCTGTTCAGTTCAGTCGCTCAGTCATGTCCGACTCTTTGCGACCCCATGAATCGCAGCACGCCATATACGGTAGTAAATGTCAAATCAATAACTGCAGCATCATTTCAGATCTACCATATTGTAATCTTTCCTCATGAAATGCTTGCTCTAAATAAAATGAAGTTTATATTCAAAGCTGTATTATTTATTTTTTTTATATTTTATTTGTAACTGAGATGTCCAAAGATCTTAAGAGAAGCACCATCTTCTTTCTGTGTCTAGACCTAAAACTCCTACATATTTGGGTAATCTTCAGTTAATACTGCCTTCCAGAGAGACTTCTGCAATGGGGACAAAATGTCACACTTTTTCAAATAAAGGGCACCTGAAGGGTCTCTCCCTTCATTCCAGCCAGGCTGAACGTAATTTAACGTTGAGATGCATCAGAAATACCCAACAGACATTCTCTAGATGTGAACCCATTAGCATACTGCTTTCCTAAACCTTATCCTCTCTGCCTTTGAAAATTTCAATATATACAAATGAAATACATATTTCAACCCATTCCCAACTGGGACGTGCACTCCATAATAAGAGAAATAGGTTTTTTGCCTTTCTGCAGATTCAGCAGGGAAAGCCATGCTTGAAAATGATGTGTTTAGAGTGACACCTTGGAGAACTGACATACTCTGCACACATGCAATCCTCATAAACCTCCCCAGACAGCCCTTATTTCATTTTGCACACTGCACCCTGGCTGGGCTCCACAGCACATGGTGTGTGGTGAGACTGTCCTGCAATGGTTCTCCCTTCTTCGCAGCTCTTTGATGGACACTTGTCAGTAATAGCCAGGAGGAGTGGGGTCTAGGCACCAGCAAGTGAAAAACGGGCCCCGACAGTAAGCTTCCTTAATTAACTTTCCCAAGGCAAGCCTGTTCCCACAGGAAAAAACACCACGTTTCCCCTCTCCTAGCGGTCCATTGAAAATGAGCAACAATGCTGTTGCCTTTTTGTTTCCTAAAGACTTTCTTCCCCGCAAGCAGTAGCGTGTTCCTCAAAGAATGCTAGTATTTCCTGTGGAAACTGTATGGCTGCCAGTAATGGCTCATAATTTTCCCTCTTTTCCTTTCGTAAAAATGAAATAAACAAAACGTGGCATTTGACAATAGCCAAATTACCAGTCACTTCGCTTACCACCTGCAGATGAGAGACATCATCGCGAAAGGAGGCCAGGGGAGAAACACTCCTGGCTACAATTGACCCGGACGAGCGGCGGACACAGGACAGCGCCCGAGGTGGTGGTCGGAGCCCTAGAGGACCCGGCAGCCAGGGGGCCGCGGTGCCCAAGAGCGAGGGGCTCCCCTTGGGCCGCGCGGCAACCCCAGGCGTCCCTCTTTTGCGATTACTATTATTATTATTGGTACCGTTTCTATTACTATTACTTCGTCCCCGGTTACCTCAGTTCTTAGGAGCCCCGGCACTGCCCATCCCTGCCTCCCACACCATCCCAGGTGGCAGGAAGAATAAGAACCACACGAAACCGGCAAAGGAAAAGAGCAATCCTTTGGAACCTGAGATGGGGGCTCCTCCCCCCTCCCTCAAGAAGAAGAGAAGCCGCTTGGCAGGCGCCGCCAACGTTACTATAGAGACCTCCCCCG
>NW_011494807.1:2526661-2526824 GCF_000754665.1 Bison bison bison | reverse complement strand
AAAAGCAGAGACATTACTTTGCCAACAAAGGTCCATCTAGTCAAGGCTATGGTTTTTTCCTGTGGTCATGTATGGATGTGAGAGGTGGACTGTGAAGAAGGCTGAATGCTGAAGAATTGATACTTTTGAACTGTGGTGTTGGAGAAGACTCTTGAGAGTCCCT
>NW_011494807.1:2513681-2526561 GCF_000754665.1 Bison bison bison | reverse complement strand
GTCCTCCCCGCCCGCCCCCAACCCGGTCTCGCCCACCCTCGAGGACTTCGTCAAGGAAGGAAGGCTGAGGGGTCTTTGCCCGGAATGTTCCGTGCTTGAGTATGGGTGGTGGATGGAGGAGACTGGTCTGAACTGATGGTGTTTCTAATTCAACAACGTTTAATACAACGACGGCCCTTTAGTAATATTAACTTTACTCTCAGCAGCTCTGTCTTAATTGGGAGAGGGCGGAGAGCTGCTGGATGAGGCATCCGTCAGTCAGCACTGGTGACTGACTCCTTCCTTATTTCCGAAGTGAAGTCTGGAGGAGTGGAACCACTGATGCTAACCTTGGCTCGCGATCGTCTCGCTCTTGCCCTTTGGAAAGCTTTTAATGGTTTTTAAGAAGTCTTTCCCCACCCCGGGAGAGATGGCTCAGAGAAGCTCACTCAGCAAAGCCTTTGAGGGCCACTCTCCTGCTCCTGGGTGTGGCCGCTTGTCTGATGCTGCTCCAGAGAAAAGTGTGAGGAAGCAAGTTCTCTCGTCTGTCTGCTCAGGGGCCGCCTGGTTCCCTTGCCAACTCCGGAGGACAAGAGTGGCGCAGCAATCCTGGGAAATTTGACCCCATCTGGGTTAGTGGCGGTGAGATATAGCATGTGTAAGGCTGTCACTGAAAACATATTACCAGTAAAAAAGGAAGGGCATGGTTGTTTAAAAACTGTGGTTGCCTGGATGACTAGTGTAGTGCCTACGAGGTCCGGGGGCTGCTGTGTTGGCACTGCAGGGAAGAGGCCCTTGTACTATTCGGAGGACACACCCAGCCCTCCCTGCCCTGGACCTCTTTGGATGAGGAGTACATAGTCTCTGAAATAAGGACTGTCTTGAAGACCAGAAGAAGACATTTCACATGATTTTGATCCCATTTCCGATTGAGAAACTAAATTTCTCTCTCTGCTGTCTTACATAAACAGCCAAAAGTATGTTCTGCCGGTGTGGTAATTTGTTTACTGTAATTTATCATATATAAGACTTTAAGTACATACATGGAAAGTGGCTTAACAATTTGAAAATACCCACTATCCCTCAGAAAATATAAAATCAGATGACATCATATGGCACTAAAAAATACTTGAAAATATTGGGTTTAATTCTTTCACATCTGGTTAAAATAAAAATGCCTCTTTTTTTTTTTTTTGCCTACTATAAACTCTCAGAAAAGCACATCTTGCTTCCATCCAGTAGATATGGATGGAGCTGGTGTCACCCTTGATATGTTCTATACACAACACACTTTTATTGCCATCCTCTTAAATATTTTGACAGCCTGCTTTTGAAAAATCAAATTTTAACACTGAAGGAGTAATTTTTTGAAGAGTTATACGTGGCTATCTCCTTCCAACTGCCTTAAACATCTCACAGTAAGTAAGCCAGTGTTACCTCAGTGTAAACGGTTCAACAAAGAATGGGTATGATCCTGTTACATGGACAGAAGACATTGCTGAGGAGAGAAAATATTGGTTTTGTGTAGCGAAGGAAGAGCATGCTATACTCTAAAAAAGCAGTCTTTGAGACATTGTTTCAGAAAATTTCCCCTGTTTTTTTTTTTTAATTTCTTTTGTTATGGTTCATTCTAACATGTTTTTGATTACATATTTACCATTGTTTCCCTGTGATTATTTTTACACTGTGCCTTAAACCTATGCTTATACACACAGGCAATCAGTTTGCTTTCACTTGGACCATTTGTTGGTTTGCTTCTCCTGTGCACAGTCTTGCCAAATCCTAAACCACAAACTGATACACCAAAGTGTGGAAGTAGTGAAGTAACTGGAGTTGAAACAGAGCTGCTAGATTTTAGATTGGATGGCAAGAAATCCGGCTTTCTCAAAATAACGTTGACTTTTTATCAAGTTAATAAGTTGCTCTGCCCACTCCTTCAGTGGCTTATTACTACCAACTACTCTCTGATACTCAGTTTTCTATTCAAGCAGCTGCCTCTACAGGCTAGTACTAACTATGGAATGGCTTAGCAGCCATAGCTACTAGATCATTTACCCCTTTTTAGAACTCCCAGGCCTGTCACAGCTTGGAGTGTGCAACTCTTAGAGCACTTATTTCTGCTTCATGTCCATTTCTTCTTCCCTACTATTCAGTTGTCAGTTTCCATTCATGCCAGGGAGTTCATATTACTCATATTTGGATCTTCATCACTAAGCAGATTTTTATATTCAAGAGTTAGCTACTGAAAATAATTAGTACAGAAATTCATTTCACTGTAAATCATCTGCCAAAGAGCTGCCATGTAATTATTCATTCAATTATTACAATTAAACAGCTGCCTCTTTCTTTTTACCCAGTTTCCATAATATATCTTTATTGTGCTACAAAAATTGAATAAACCTGCTACAACACTGCCAACGATCAAATAGAAACTATTCTTTTTTCTTTTCTTTTTCCCATTCTTTAAGTGTTGGTTTGCTTAATAAGACATCCAACTCTGCATGAAAAGCTCTGATTTTTATTTCTCATTGCAGAGTGTGAATCACTGAAGAAAGCCCTGTTTGGGGTCCTTTCTGATTTCTGGTTGGAACCTATAATTCAGTTGGGCCCATGCTTTTGGGCTTCCCAGGTGGCTTAGTGGGTAAAGAGTCCACCTGCAATGCAAGAGACGCAGGAGACATGAGTTCTATCTCTGGGTTGGGAAGATCGCCTGGAGAAGGAAACAGTAACCCATTCCAGTACTCTTGCCTGGGAAATCTCATGGACAGAGGAACTGGAGGGGTATAGTTCTCCTGGGGTTGCAAAGAGTCTGAGAAGACTTAGCACCTAAACAACAGTGTATCAAGAATCAGATCATACTTCACATGCAAATATAATTGTATCAGTCATGATAGGTTAGGTTATACTATAGTAACAAACATTCAGGCAACAAGAAGCCAAAACTTCCACAGCTCATTAAAAATGCATTTCTTGTTCTAGCTATATGGTAATTCCAGATCAGCAGCATCTCTGCTTCACATCTTTTTCACTTTAAGACCAGCCTAATGAAACAGCCACTAACAGCAATATTGCTGGTCACTCTAGTGAGGGAAAACGAACTTGAAGGTCTTATATGGGAAATTAAATACTCCAGCTCAGAAATTATACAGGTTACTCCTGCTTACAATTCATTGGCCACAACTAGTCATGTGGCTCCACTTCTCA
The DNA here is from genome assembly GCF_000754665.1 of Bison bison bison. NCBI lineage: Eukaryota > Metazoa > Chordata > Mammalia > Artiodactyla > Bovidae > Bison > Bison bison. The sequence continues at coordinate 2,523,378 of NW_011494807.1, read as the reverse complement.
CAAGACGACAAGGAAGTGCATCCTACAATATGACCAGACATTTGGTAAATAATAAGATGAGGCGGTATGAGCGTACTACACTTGACTGTAGATCTCATAAAACAGGAGAAAAGTCTTCATGCATTTTACAAAAAGCCATAGAGCTGAAGTATAGAAATAGATGATGAACAGAAGTATAAACTCTATAGCAGCTCTAACTTCTGAAATAACCACAAAATCAAGAGCAAATAAATGTGACTGACAAAGAATGATTAGGAATCGAACTTTTGAACATTTTTGAATATCTTCAGACAAACTTTAAACTTCTTTACATACAGCTTATCTTTGCTATGAAAGTGAAAGTGTTAGTTGCTCTGTCATGTCCGACTCTTTGCAACCTCATGAACTGTAGTCCGCCAGGCTCCTCTGTCCATGGGAATTCTCCAGGCAAGAATACTGGTGTGGCTTGCCGTTTCCTATTCCAGGGGATCTTCTTGACCCAGGTATCAAACCTATGTCTTACGTGTTCTGCATTGGCAGACGGGTTCTTTACCACTAGCGTCAAGTGGGAGGTCTATACTTATGGGTGTTTGTATGCCTGAGCTGAGTCTGATTAGGAATTTAGCGTTCTCACCTGACCTGTTTCTATGATCACATCTTCACTTTCTAGTGATTTTTTTCCCTGCAATATTTCTTCTTTTTTCTCTTCTTGGAGCAAGTTTTAGCCTTTTGCTTCATTTTAGCACTTCTAATAAAGTTAAAATTGGGGAGGGGGATGAAATTCAAGCCCAGCAGCTTAGCTGCTTATGATATTGCAATGTCAGTAGAAGATTAGGTATAGGAGTAATTTTATGCATTGTTAATCTGATTTGCTGAGATTATCGTGAAATTCCATTTAATCCTGTTACTGTACTTTACTCATCCTTACAGATCATTGGCAATTTTATTGTTGGGATTTTTAAATGGGAAAAATTAGACCATGCACAAAGTTACAATGAGATGAATGTCTTGCCATTTGTTCTGAGACACCCTGGGGCAAAAACATACCACAAACAAACAAACAAACAAACAACTATCCATTAGGCATTAAGGGGTTTTCAGTAAATCAACTGATTTGGGACTGTGATCTTTCCCCTGTGTTCCGCTTTCATAACAAGCTACCAGCAGGGTGCAAAAGTTGGTGTAAAGATACCTAGAGGAACTCTGGATTCAAACTCTATACAAGTATTCATGGCTAGATTTAACTATAATTACTTTAACCCAATAGTCAGATTTGTGCATATTTGTGCTTTATTCTACCTAAAGTTTATTTGGACACACTATTCATGTTGGCCTTGAGAGACACTGCCCATTCTTAAGCTTCATCTGCAAACCTGCAGTTGTGATTTCAAAGTGATGTTTCTGCAGCAACCTGGGTTCAGTGGACTGGTCTTTTTCTAGGGACTCCACTTACATCATCTTCAGTAGGTCCCTTTTTCCTGGATACTTTTTAATGGAAAACCTCTTCCCTCCAAGAGTGGCTTGTTGCCTTCAGATCTATTTGAATTGATCTTCCTTTGAGTCACAGCACATCTCACTATGGGGTTTCCCTGATGGCTCAGATGGTAAAGCATCTGCCTACAATGCAGGAGACCCAGGTTTGATCCCTGGGTTGGGAAGATCCTTTGGAGAAGGAAATGACAACCCACTCCAATATTCTTGCCTGGAGAATTCCATGGAGAGAAGAATCCAAAGGACTATAGTCCTTGAGGTTGCAAAGAGTTGGACACAACCAAGCTACTAATGCACACACACATCTCACTATGTGTCCATTGAGCCTCTGCTCTGAATCCGTTTGCTATTGACAATGGTGAAACTGCCTAAGCCCTGTGCTCCCACATATTAACAATCATTGGGAAGTGTACCCACTTTATTGTGTTCTGGGCAATGGCTTACCACAAAAAGCCTCCTCCCCGTGACTTTGATAAAACCCACAGTCCACTCTTTCTAATGACTTCATAAGATTTGCACATGACTCTTTTGTTTACCCAGGACAAGCCTAAACACAGATTTTCCTCTTTCTGCCTGAATGTGCTGACAAGACCAGACGCAGACCCTCCAACTTCCCATTCTTTGTCTCATGAATGAATAGCTGAGATTACAACTGTGGGTCCCTCTGAAACTTCCTAGACACAGAGAAAAACGTTTCCTGTTCAGCTAACTGACCTAGACTTCCTCTGATTACAACCATCCCAAATGTAAATCATCTCACTTGTAACATGTCTGTCCTTCCCTACAAAGTTCTAATGCAACATCACCCATCAGAAACACTCTGGTACTCAGGGCTGGGGTGTTCTTATTTCAAGAGCCTGAATAAAATCATTCTTACTTGTCTGTTTTTTGTCTTTAAAATCATCCTTTCCCCCTTTTAAATTCTAGAGTCTCTCCCATCTTCATTAATAGCTCTCCAGTCACTGATGTAAACTGACATTGAATCTATTCTAATGTATCTCTTTTACGTTTTCAAGATTTTACTACAGTATATAATCTGTGTGCTTCCCAGGTGGTGCTAGTGGTAAAGGACCTGCGTGCCAATGCAGGAGACCAAGAGACTCTGGGTTGGACAGATACCCTTGGAGGAGGACATGGCAATCCTCACCAGTATTCTGGCCTAGAGAATCCCATGGACAGAAAAGCGTGGAGTAGGGGGAGTACAATTCATAGGGTTACAAAAAGTCAGACATGACTGATGCAACTTAGCATGCACATAATCTGTATTTTGAATATTGCTATGATATGTATGTGCTTGGATTCAGAGTTTTTATTGTCTTTATGAGTAATACACCTTTTTTTCTCCTCTGTTCTACCTCAGCACCGGAAACATGCATTTGGAGATAACTGGATGGCTCTACAGATTTCCATGGCTATGAGATGGAGTAAAGTGATTTACAGTTTATGAGGATTAAAAGTATAATAGACTGGTCTCTGACTTGATCTTTAATCAGCTTCTAGGGATTAATAGAACAAAAAGTTTTCCCTCTTGGATAAGTCATGCAAAGACATTAGAATTTGTTACCTCTAAGTACAGAAGAAAGCTGTCAGTGAATGAAATGCATAAGTAATTATAATCCCCACTGTTCCAAACCAGAATAAATCCTATTTCCAAACAGTTTTGGTGCAGAAAGTCCAGTTCTGAAAATAAAGGAAGATATTCAGTCTTCCTAGATATGACTATCTTACAAGTTTTACTTTCTTCTATAAATTTATAGCTTCCAGTTTCCAATTCCTCGTCCTGGGAACATATGGTCCTCTTTAGAAGAAATCAAGGAAAGAAAAGCTAAATACATATTGGACAGGATGAGAAAAGCTGATGGCTGATGAAAAACGGTCCTTGTAAAGCATGGGAAATGTTTTAAAGGCGGTTTGTGGGAAGAATACAGAAAGATGTAATTGTTGATAGACTGAATGCTTTTAAACTCAAAGTCCAAAGTAACCCTCAGTATAAAGGTTAAGCACCCTGATCTGGGAGTCAGACCTCCTGGGATTAAATCCCAGCTTCCCTTCTTACCACCTTCAAAGTCACTTCATGTGTCCAGGCCTTACTTTTCACAGCTATGAAATGAGAGGTTATAGTACCTACTCAAAAGATTGTTATCAGCATTAAATAAGCTAATATTCTAAGAAGAATTAAAAGTAAACAATTAAAAGTTTAAATAAGTATTTGTTAAATAAATGAACTCTAGAAAACCTATGGCACCTGGGTGAATTCACTGGGAAAAAATGGACCGTAGAGCTCACTGCTGCTTTGTTGGATGGAAATATCCCTATTTCTCTACTTGTGTCATGGCATTAAACAGCACTAGAATTCTTTTTTTCTTAAACTACAATAATAGTACATCCTAGATTGCTATATGGCATGTGTATAGTTGTCCACAAACTTACTTTTATTATAATCATTTAGATCATGTGACATTGAGAAAACCTTTCATTTCATGTTTTAGTATTGCCATTGGTTCTCTGACAATTTAAAGTTTAAAAAAACTTTTAGCCTCCAATTTCACATTTAACTTTGGTTTGTAAATAGCATTTAACATTCAACTGAGACCTCCAATGGTGATTTGACTAATAATTTAGAAATAGACGAAGAGGAAATACTTTTAACAATGAAACATTTTTAGTGAGAGGAGTATCTTCCACATTTAACTCTAGGGCTGTCAATATGATTTTGAGATATTATCACTATAGCGATATAAATGGAAAAATACAGTCCTTGGAAAAATGCAAGGTACTTGGTTACATATTTATGCAAATATTTGAGCATTTGCTGTGCACTAGGCACTGTGTTACCCACTCCAGTACTCTTGCCTGGAAAATCCCATGGGTGGAGGAGCGTGTTAGGCTGCAGTCCATGGGGTCGCTAAGAGTCGGACAAGACTGAGCGCCTTCACTTTCACTTTTCACTTTCATGCATTGCAGGAGGAAATGGCAACCCACTCCAGTATTCTTTCCTGGAGAATCCCAGGGATGGGGGAGCCTGGTGGGCTGCCGTCTATGGGGTCGCACAGAGTCGGACATGACTGAAGCGACTTAGCAGCAGCAGCAGGCACTGTGTTAATTGTTGAGGATCTTGGAGAGAATAGACACACTAGACTGATCTTATAGGTAGTCAATAAACAAGCATGTTTCAGTGTTGCCAAGACCTATGAAGGCAAAAACAGAATACTGTGGGGAAAAAAGAAAAACAAAGAGGATATACTATAATATTGGGTGGTCAGGGAAGGCGTCTGAAATTTGAAGAAAGAAAAAAGGACAACTATGCCAACAGTGAGAGAAGAGTTCCAGGTAGAAGAACCAGCCCAGACTGTTCAGTATCAATCCATTGACCATGCAGAAACCAAGTGTTAAGAGTTATTCTCAAATAACTAAGTGATTTAAGGAGGGCTATTGGGGCTTCCCAGATGGCTCAGTGGTAAAGAACCTGCCTGCCACTGCAGAAGATGCAAGAGACATGGATTAGATCCTTGGGTTGGGAAGATCTCCTGGAGGAGAAAATGGCAACCTACTTCAGTATTCTTGTCTAGAAAATTCTATGGACAGAGGAGCCTGGCAGGCTACAGTTCCTGGAGTTGCAAAGAGTTGGACATGACTGAGCGCATGCACACACAAACACACACACACACGTCATCTACCACTTGGCCTGGTACACACAGATACAAAAGCAAAATCTATCATCAATACCACCATTAACCATGTATTTGGGAAACACAAGTGGATATGTTGACTTATTAAAGTGCTTATAAAACATCTGTGAGAACAATATAACTGCATTGTGCTAATTCCTAGACAGCAAGTCTTCAAAGAAAGTCAAACCTCCTACAGCATACTCCCTAGTGTGGGGATCAAGCAGTGCTAGTGGAAATGTGTGGCCAGGTATAACAGAAAGGAGGTCAATTGTTTCAAAACACTGGAGAATTGAGACTGGAACATAAAACACATTTAAGAGCAAGTCAGCAGAAAATCATGAGGGTGGTGAAAAAAAAATCTATGAGAATCATAAATAATCAGGTAGATGCATTTTAAACACTGTGTTTTCTTATATGGAATTTAACAAGAATTGTGACCTATAAATTTGGAACGCTTCTCCTGGACTCTAACTTTCCACATTTTCTAGAACCATCATGACCTTGGCAATGGCTTTTAGAAGCTACACTGACCAGGGGGAAAGAACATGGAATCTTGGTACAGAATTGAGGAAATGAGGATTTGGGTGGGGGCAAGAAATTCTACTGCTCACAGTATCCTGATACTCAGAACTATATAACATTATTTGAAAGCATAACAGGTCCACAGCAGATGCTCTAAGTGTAACCTACAGGGTCCTTCCAGGGCTACACGGCTCCATACAGCAGCAACTAGTCAGAGGTTGCTCTTGAGCTCTTGAACCATGGCTAGTCCCAACTGACATGTGCTGTGAGTGTAATAGGCACCTGGATCTCAAAGTCTTAGTGTAGAGAAAAGAACGTAGAATATCCGTTAATAATTGTGTACTGTTGGAATATATGGATTAAATAATATGAATTTCACCTGTAATCTTTTTTTTAATCCAGCTACTTCAAAACTTAAAAATGAATATTTCTCTCGCATTATATTTCTATTGGACAGCTCGGTTCTAGGGAATGTGAAAAATCACCCCATCATACCTGCTCCCCAGCATCCATCCTAAACCGTTCCATCAAAATGGATGGCAGTGTTGTCAGAGGGTGGGTAGCCAGTTTCAGGTTTGGATGGGAGGTGAGAGATGGATGTGACAGTTACACAGTATTGGAAAAATTAATGCTTGGTAGAAAAACTCATCTATAAGTGTTAGACAATATTTATTGATGTGCTGTAGATGTTTCCAAAGAAGGAAACCAGGAGCATAAAAAATAAAACAAAACACTGTTTTATCCTTGTGCCAAGTGAACGAGGGGCTGCAGAATATTCTGTCCTTCAGATTGCTTTAGATTTTTTTTTTAAAAAGGGAGCATGAATAATTCTCCAAAATTATATTGAACCTTCCTTTCTTTCTTCTAATACAGCAACTAAACAAGCAGAAAGAAGCCTTTTACAATCAATAATCTAAGGTATTCTAAGCTAATGAGTATTCTGTAAACTTCTTGACAATAGCCACACTCCATGTAGATTATGCAACAGATGTTGATGATGCTTAGCATGACTGAGGATACAGAAAAAAAACTATTGTGTCTTCATACTTGGCTGAAGGAAAAATCTTTTCCCTTGAAAAGATCTGCATAAATGTACTCCCTTAGCAAACTGACTAATATGTCAGGCTTCAAAGTGACCAGACTGTACACTTACTGTTTTACTAATCCTCTGGCTTCCTCTGTTTTGAAATGGTTACAGAAAAGTCCATTTTGGAATATTTTGCCCTTGGCTTTAACACTTGGCAGAAAAGTTCCCTGTTCTCTGCTCTTCCTTGTGTTAGTTATAAAGCTGTTTGTCATCTCCAGTATCCGGAACACCTGCTTTTTTTAAAGGACTGCTGGCTCAGGGAAAAGAACATAAGTTATTTTTATGCAACAACTCGCCAACTCAAGGCTTTTAAAAACCTCATTTGAAACAGTGTTTTCTCCCCCTACCCCCACTCAAATAAAGTATTTTAAAAATAAAAATCTTTCATTTTACCAGCTTCCTTTTGAGATAAACCATTGGAAGGCAAATGGCAGGAGAGTTGGGTAAACCAAATCATGAACCTTTCGATCATAACAGGATACACACGGGAAGAAAAACACAGGCAATCTTGTCTCCCAATTCAGAGAGAGATTTTTCACAGAACTTGTAGAAACTTAAGGAGGAAAAATTTTCAAGAATTTAGGAAGACCAAAAAGATGAGGGTGGCTCTTTTACTTTTTCTTATGGAGAACCACACAGTTTAAATCCCACGTTTAGTGTATATCTGTTGTTTTAGCCTACTTGGCAGACTTTCTCCCTTCTTGTAACAACTATTATCTTTTCTTCTGGGAACACTCCCTTCCTCAGCTGATAGATGTGTTTATCACTTGACCTGCCTCCCTGGCCATAGCGATGGGCACGTGACCAAGACAAGCCAATCAGAATGTCTCGTCCTCTTGGCCATAGGTTTGGGAGGACTGGTTGCGGCTATTGAAAAAGAAGCATTCCTTCTTGTTCTCTTGGGGCTGTTAGTGCTGAGAGTGATGTAAGACTTGGGCAGTTGTGGCTGCCATCTTTGCTACTCTGAAGAGACCTGACTGAGAATGAAGACAGTATTGAGAAAAGTAGTACTAAGAGATGTAAAAGGAAAGAAATCTTGATGAAAAAATGTAAGCCCCCAGATTTCTTACTTATATGATCACAAAATTCCCATTAAGCTTTTCTTTTCAGCATCATCCAGTTTGAGCTGGGTTTCTGTCTGTTACAATCAAAAGATTCTAATACAGTATGTTTGAATGCAAATAAAAACTGTGTCAAAAAAAGAGAAAGGAAAGAAAATAGAAAGCATAATAATGGCCTCCAAAAATGAAAAAAAGAAAGAAAAGTGGAAATGATTAGGTAATTTCTCTTTTTTCTCAAATGTATTAGCAGAAATTACACACACATAATTATACACATGGAAATTCCGTCAATCTTAACTCACCCTCTAGAATTGAACACAAACTAAATAACTGCAATAAAATTAACCATTTCTGGCATAGGAGGTAGTCTGAATGCAAAAGTGCAGTTTTTTAAATCATACCTCGCAGCTTTATTGTTTTTTTTTTTTTGTATTTCACCATTTCCCTATTTTTTTAAACAAAAAAAATGATGGCTTTTAAAATTAATAAAACAATATATATACTCATTTTAAAAATCATTAGTAAAGAAGTCATTAAAAATAAAAATCCAAATCTTACATTTCAAACCTATCCTTCAAGTGTGTCTTTAAATGTACTTTCCCAGAAACTCTTCCCAACCTTCAAAAAATATTTTTTTGGCTTTTAACAAAAATGGAATCAAAGTAATGCATCTGGTTCCCAAATTAATTCCTTTTTAAACAAAAACATTCTTTGCACATCTTTTCATGCAAAAACATAAGGTCCACATAATTTTATTTAGCTGATGACTAATATTTCAATTAAAGGGCTTCCCTGGTGGCTCAGTTGGTAAAGAGTCTGCCTGCAAGGCAGGAGACCAGGGTTCAATCCCTGGGTTGGGAAGATCCCCTGAAGAAGGAAATGGCAACCCATTCTAATATTCTTGCCTGGAGAATTCCATAGACAGAGGAGCCTGGTCGGCTACGGTCCATGGGGTCACTAAGAGTCAGACACGACTGAGTGATAACACACACAATATTTTAATTATTGACAAATATTTAGTCTGTCTCTACTTTCTTTGTTTTCCATTGCTTTTGCTGCTAGATCTAGTGCTATGACAAATGCCCTCAATATAGTTTTATACTCTTCTATTTTTCAAAATTGTTCTCATTTGTATTATTGTTGTAACTGTTTCCTAATCACAAACTGTGAACTAATGATCAGAACAAGAGCCGATTAAAGTCTCCATCTTGCACACAACTGTGTGCAAACACACACACTGGATGTGATGAAATAGGCAGCAGAGAGGCACAATTTAAAGTGTGACATCAGAAGAAACACCAACATACACGAGGTGACCCAGGACCGGTGAAGTCTACACCCACAATCACACATGCGCAAGTTGACTTTCCTCGTGTTGTAACCTTCAAATCACACTCCAGGCCTACAGGTCTTGGCAGATGACTGACCTCTTCATCTACCATCTCTGCCATTTTCACTGTCAGCTTCTGTCCGTTATCACACAAGACAGTTAGTAAAACAGCTCTTTACCTTTAGGCAGATATCTGTGGTCCATTTGTCTAGATCAAGAGCCTTATAAGCACCTCTAATTGATGAAAGTGAAAGAGGAGAGTAAAAAAGTTGGCTTAAAGCTCCACATTCAGAAAACGAAGATCATGGCATCTGGTCCCATCACTTCATGGGAAATAGATGGGGAAACAGTGGAAACAGTGTCAGACTTTATTTTCTGGGGCTCCAAAATCACTGCATATGGTGATTGCAGCCGTGAAATTAAAAGACGCTTACTCCTTGGAAGAAAAGTTATGACCAACCTAGATAGCATATTGAAAAGCAGAGACATTACTTTGCCAACAAAGGTCCATCTAGTCAAGGCTATGGTTTTTTCCTGTGGTCATGTATGGATGCTG
>NW_011494807.1:2501491-2513581 GCF_000754665.1 Bison bison bison | reverse complement strand
TTCATGCGAAGAGTTGACTCATTGGAAAAGACTCTGATGCTGGGAGGGATTAGGGGCAGGAGGAGAAGGAGATGACAGAGGATGAGATGGCTGGATGGCATCACTGCCTCGATGGACGTGAGTCTGGGTGAACTCCGGGAGTTGGTGATGGACAGGGAGGCCTGGCGTGCTGCAGTTCATGGGGTCGCAAAGAGTCGGACACGACTGAGTGACTGAAGTGAACTGAACTGAATTCTGAATTCTGTGGGTGTATTTATTCCTGGCAGGATTGACAATATAATTGCTACTCTTTAATCAGCCCAGTGGACAGGACTCATTTATTTTACCTTCTGCTTTGAATTTTTTTCCAAGGAAACTTCAAGAGTTTTTAAAAATAGTTCGAGAGTTTTTAAAAAATAGTTCAGTCTTTTCTTTTAGCTTGCGTATCATTACCAAACATTCAGACAGTATTAGCCCCCACCCCTGCTTTTTTTGGCAGTGAGAAGGGGTGTTGTTTATGGCACTTTAGGTTACTGAAGCCTGACCCAATTACTTGTAATATTTTCCTCTACCTTCTCCAGGCTAGGAAACATGAAAAAATGACCCCTTCTTGTGGTGGTTTATCACCTGGCTTACTTTTCTTTACACTGACCTTTTTGTGTCTGAAAGCAGGGGAGTGAAATGTCCTGGCTCATGTGTAGCACTGGTTCTCAGATAACCTGAGCAGAACAGGAAGCGCAGGTGCCTTGCCTGTGACCCCACTCTCACTTCTGTTTCATTGTCTCTTCACTACTGTTGTTGAAAGTAAGAAAATATTGGGGTGGACAAAAAGTTCACTTGGGTTTTTCATAACACATTATGGAAAATCCTGAATGAATATTATGGCCAACCCAATAACATGAGGCGATTTTTAAGGAAATCTCTGATTGCAGCAGATTACATGTCAAAGAACAATGGCCAGTTAAAACAGCAAGCCCTGCCTCTCTACTGACAAGGAAGAGAAGCTCCTGACGGCAGATTCCTGGTTCAACAATGAAATGCAGGGAAGTGAAATGAAATGAGGCCCAAGGCAACCCAACTCCTGGAAGGGCTTTTACTTTACCGTTTGGCAATTACCAATGAGTCATAACTGGTTGACATCCTAACAGGGTCCTTTCCTTACTCAAGGCCAGGACTTGCCTGCAGATTTGGGTAGGTCAAGTTTATGTTGGGTGCCAACCACCTCACTTTTCAACTCCTCTCCATTTTTCAAAATAGAAATCTACTATCTTTAGGGGCTGGACTTCCTGGGACCAGACTTGATTCTTAGATCTGGGCTGTGTATCACATCTCAGACTTTTCTGTCTCCACTCCACACTTGCCACCAAAATACACTTGCCTTGTATCCCACTCCCTCTGGATCCTAATAGGATCTGTAGTGAAGCCTATGTGCCATGTGCCATGCACTCAGTTGTGTCCAACTTTTTGTGACCCAGTGAACTGTAGCCCACCAGGCTCCTCTGTCCCTGGGATTTTCCAGGCAAGAACACTGGAGTGGGTTGCCATTTCCTAATGCAAGGGAGTGAAGCCAATAAATCATATAACTGAAGGTCACTTGTGGATGCATCTCTTGGGAAGTATGTGCAGCCAAGAGGTTCCCCCTGAATCTGGTTGGGAATCTTTATGCAAAAGGAATGAATATAATGGTGGGGCTTTAAGGCATTTTCTTAGGGGAGATTTTCAGACAGAGGTGATTTAGAAACTCCTCAAAGCACAAGAAGAGGCAGCCCCCTACCACAAAAACTTAGCCTGGCCTCCTGACTTCTGCCATTTTGACAGGAAACTTGATGGGCTGTCCTAACACAGCAGCAATTATAACTTAGCAATCCTTCGGTCTCCTCCCCACAGCAGGGGAAGAGAGCTCTGCCAGGGAACATTCTCTGACATAAGGCAGCTTTCTGACATTCTATAAGAGAGGCAGTTAAAGATCTTGTTTGAAACACATGGATTTCACTGCTCTCTTTTCTCACACTTATCTCTCTCCTCCTCTCTGGCTCATCTGCCCAGGCTTTTAGAGGACACCTGCATGACTAAATGTGCTCACTGCTTCTACAGAACCACACTGAAATGCCTACCATGTTATGTTCAATGAGGGAACTCGAAACACACATGGGGTCAAACTGGGATAAAGAAGACATCACTGTTCCAACTGAACAAAACATTCAATTATTACTTCTGTCTCTCATCTTTTCAGTTTGGTCCCATCTTCTCTGATACCTTCAAATTTCTATTTCATATAATTGCTTTTTCTTTGAAGAGTATAGATTATATATAGTATTTCAATCTCATTTTCTAAGAAGCAAATGAAAATGCAGTGTGTAATATAACTGGCTTTTTATTAAGATCATAGGGAAGAGAAATTAATCTAAGGTTCTTATCAAGAAAGTAGACTATTTTTCCGTATTTCTTTAAGTAAAAGTTTATTTCACAGACTGTAATGTTTCCTCTGAGTATTTCCCTAAATTCAGTTATTAGTCTTTGGTTAACCCTTCTAGTTTCACTGTGTTCTTTAATGAGGCAGTTTGGAATAGACAACAATATTGTTTTACCAGGAGTAAGTCTTCTTGACCACTTAAGCATTTTGGATATAGTTATATCTAAATACAGTGCTTTCTAATTTTTCCATAGGTGTTGCCCTTTGTTCAATTTACTTGAACTTTAGCACAACATGAAGAAAATTTATAAATATCACCTTAGTTAATTTCATATTCAATGAAGAAGCTATGTGAAGGATAAAGTAAAATTGAAGGCTTTGATTTGAATTGCATTAAGTGTTCATAAATCAATTATAAAAGGAATATTTATTTACTGTTCACTCAGTTAAATATGTTCATGCTCAAGAGAGAAGAATTACATGGTAGGGGAAAACTTTATATATATATATATAATAAAATGAGATTGCAGTTGTAAATCCCTAATCAGGGGATCTTAATGGTGACAGGACATTAGAAAGAAGCTAATTGGCAATGTAAGGAAGACCTAGGGCAGGAGGGAGATTTTCAAATCAATAAGGTAAACAACTGGCTGACATCGGGTAGATAAGAAAAATTTATTTCTATACAACCATCTAAAAGCATCTCCCTCTTGTTCTAGTCTGGGAAAGGGTGAATATATAGTGAAGTAGCAAATAGGAGATGAATTTGGGGATTTCAGGCTTTCAGTTTGGGGCTTTGCCACAGTCCTAAATCATCCGTAAGGTCTCAACTCATCCTTCCCTCCTTTCTCCTCAAACCATCTGTAAAGACAATAAAAATATCAGTTATTTTAGCATCTGAAGGCAAAGGCTTACAAAGAAGGCAGAATTCTTTTCAAGAATTTTTTTTTTCTTCTAGAAAATACCTTAATGACCTGAGCCTGTTTGGCTATGAAAGTTGAGCCTCTCCACTCCCCCAGTCTCATCTAAAAGGATTCCCCACCTGTGATGTGATTGTGTGCACGCTAAGTCACTTCAGTCTTTGCAACACCATGGCTCCTCTGTCCATGAGATTCTCCAAGCAAGACTACTGGAGTGGGTTGCCATTTCCTTCTCCGGGGGATCTTCCCAGTCCAGGGATCGAACCTATGTCTCTTATGTCACCTGCATTGGCAGGTGGGTTCTTTACCATAGCATCACCTGGGAAGCCATGTCCTCCCCTGCTGTTTATCTCAGCATATTTCTAAAGCCAAAGAGTTGGTTCTCCTGTCTAAGAGCAGAAATCTGAAAATTGACACTGTGTAGAGTTCATTAAAATATGTATGTAATAAATTTGAGTTAAATATTTATACTCAGGAAAGGGTTGAAAGGTATGTAATGTTTGCTTTTTTCTTTCTAACATAATTTTTCCCAAAGTTTAGTTTTTGTTTCTTATGTATTAAACTGCCTAGACCCTTAGCTAGATCATCAGCTCCTTACTGCAAAATTCAGTCTCAAATGGAAGAAAATAGGGAAAACCACTAGGCCATTCAGGTATGGCCTAGATCAAATCCCTTATGATTATACAGTGGAGGCGATGAAGAGATTCAAGGGAATAGATCTGGTAAACAGAGGGCTTGAAGAACTACAGATGGAGGTTCATAATATTGTACAGGAGGTGATAATCAAAACCATCTTCAAGAAAAAGAAATGCAAGAAAGCAAAGTGGTTGTCTGAGGAGGCCGTACAAATAGCTGAGATAGGAAGAGAAGTGAAAGGCAAAGGAGAAAGGGAAAGATATACCAAATGAATGCAGAGCTCCAGAGAATAACAAGGAGAGGTAAGAAAGCCTTCTTAGGTGACCAATGGAAAGAAAAAGAGGAAAACAATAGAGTGGGAAAGACTAGAGATCTCTTTAAGAAAATTGGAGATAGCAAGGGAGAATTTCATACAAAGACAGGCACAATAAAGGACAGAGATGGTAAGAACTTAACAGAAGCAGAAGAAGCTAAGAAAAGGTGGCAAGAAAACACAGAACTGTACAAAACACCTCTTAATGACCCAGATAACCATGATGATGTGGTAACTCACCTAGAGCCAGACATCCTGGAGTGTGAAGTGAAGTGGGCCTTAGGAAGCATTGCTACAAACAAAGCTAGTGGAGGTGATGGAGGAATTCCAGCTGAGCTATTTCAAATCTTAAGAGATGATGCTATTAAAATGCTATACTCATTTTGCCAGCAAATTTGGAAAACTCAGCAATAGCCACAGGACTGGAAAAGATCAGTTTTCATTCTAGTTCCAAAGAAAGGCAATGTCAAAGAATTTTTAAATCATACAATTGTACTCATTTCACATGCCAGCAAGATTATGCTCAATATCTTTCAAGCTAGGCTTCAGCAGTACATGGACCAATGTACAAGCTGGATTTAGAAAAGGCAGAGCAAGCAAAGATCAAATTGCCAACATACGCTGGATCATAGAAAAAGCAGGGGGAAAAAATCTACTTCTGTTTCACTGACTATGCTAAAGTCTTTGACTGTGGATCACAACAAACTGTGGAATATTCTTAAAGTGTTGGGAATACCAGACCACCTGACCTGCCTCAGAGAAACCTGTATGCAGGTCAGAAAGCAAGAGTTAGAACTAGATATGGAACAACAGACTGGTTCCAAATTGGGAAAGGAGTACATCAAGGCTGTATATTTTCACCCTGCTTACTTAACTAATATGCAGAATGCATCATGTGAAATGCTGAGCTGGATGTATCACAAGCTGGAATCAAGACTGCTGGGAGAAATAGCAACAACCTCAGATATGCAGATGATACCACTTTAAAGGCAGAAAGCAAAGAGGAAGTAAAGAGCCACTTGATAAAGATGAAAGAGGAGAGTAAAAAAGCTGGCTTAAAACTCAACATTCAAAAAACTAAGATCATGGCATCTGGTCCTATCACTTCGTGGCAAATAGATGGGGACAATGTGGGAACAGTGTCAGATTTCATTTTCTTGGGCTCCAAAATCAATGCAGAAGGTGACTGCAGCCACAAAATTAAAAGATGCTTGCTCCTTGGAAAAATACCTATGACAAATGTAGGCAGTGTATTAAAAAGCAGAGACATCACTTTGCCAACAAAGGTCTGTATAGTCAAAGCTGTGGTTTTTCCAGTAGTCATGTATGGATGTGAGAGTTGGACCATAAGGACATCTGAGCCCCGAAGAACTGATGCTTTCAAACTGTCATGCTGGAGAAGACTCTTGAGAATCCCTTGGATAGCAAGGAGATCAAACCTGTCAATCCTAAGGGATCAGATCAGATCAGTCGCTCAGTCGTGTCCGACTCTTTGCGACTCCATGAATCACAGCACACCAGGCCTCCCTGTCCATCACCAACTCCCAGAGTTCACTCAGACTCAGGTCCATCGAGTCACTGATGCCATCCAGCCATCTCATCCTCTGTCGTCCCCTTCTCCTCCTGCCCCCAATCCCTCCCAGCATCAGAGTCTTTTCTAATGAGTCAACTCTTCCCATGAGGTGGCCAAAGTACTGGAGTTTCAGCTTTAGCATCATTCCTTCCAAAGAAATCCCAGGGCTGATCTAATCAGTCCTAAATATTCATTGGAAGGACTGATGCTGAAGCTGAAGCACCAATATGTTGGCTACCTGATGTGAAGAACTGACTCATTGGAGAAGACCCTGATGCTGGGAAAAATGAGGGTAAGATGAGAAAGGGGTGGCAGAAGATGAGATGGTTAGATGGCATCACTGATTCAATGGACATGAGTTTGAGTGAACTCAGGGAGATAGTGATCTACAGAGAAGCCTGGAGTGCTGCAGTTCATGGGGTCACAAAGAGTCGGACACAACTTAGTGACTGAACAACAAGACCCTGAAAACATAAGATAATCAGAAAGAAAAATCACTGAACAATGGAGGAAAGGAAATCTTCTGACCCCATTGTCCCTACAGGGAGCCTCTCCCTATTTCAGTAAAAGAAAACAAGTCTTTTAATGTTTTAGCTTAAAAGATTGAAATTAAGGTACTCTAACTTAACGTGTATCTGACTTAAAATATTTTGCATGTAAAACAGTCAAGTTAGAGAAAGGCTGGTTCAGCTGTAAGAACCATGTGACACCTAAAAAGCAGGCATTTCAGTGGGGGGAGGTTTTCATGGAGAGCCAAATAAGAAGCAGCTGGGGCTCTAGCATTCCTCCTGATCCCAGACGCTCCAAAACCAGGAACTCAAGCGCCAGCTTAATGTGTGTGCTGCAAGGGCTTATCTTTAAATAGTTGCTCTATTAAATTCATCTTTCATCTATTAATAGGAACGCCCCCCTCCCTTCAACATCCAGCCTAAAAACACACAAAAAAGGGTCTGACTCTCAGAGAAATAGTGGAGAATCCTTATTCTCCTGTGCTTGAAGGACTAGGTGCCAGGGTGGGCATAGGTCACCATGAAGAAGTGTTTAAATTCATAAACTGTGAAAATATTATACAAAGCTTCCACACTACATAAGAAACTAGGTAGTTCAAAAACAAATGCCTTTGAAACAGTTAAAGGACCTGGTGAAAGGATTTTACCACGATCCAAAATGTCTGGAAAATGACATCAGGAGTTTGTCCCCCAAAGTACCAGGATATACATGAAAGGCTGAGCATGCTTTAAGCGTAAGGAAAGTGTGAAGGTCCAGGAGAAGGAGATATTTTAGATAATACTGCATTCGACCCTCACTATTGTCTTTTATGGCACAGATGTGTCAGCTGCTTGCCAACCTTCCAGGCTGTGTCATTTGAATGAAAGTCAGTGCAGGGACAGAGGACTTAGAATCAAGTGCTCTAGGTCGAGTTCATACAAGGATCGCATTTTTATCTGTTTGCCCTTGTTCAGTCCTAGTGACACTGCAGTATCACTTGACACAAGTTGTTTAGTCTTCCTAAAACTAGGTATCTGGCCTGACCACCTTCTCCAAAGGAGGATTTTTGCATATGTACGTAGACAGTCTTAATCTAATGAGTGATTGGTGGCAGACTGAAAGAACAGCTTGGGGACTTGGATGTTTACACTGAGTACAGTCAATCCACAGTGGGAAATGTGTGCTTGTTCATGACAGGAATAATGATGTTCTGTCATTTCTGTTCACCTGCCGACTCACAACCACCACAGGGCCAGACCTGTTGCCCTGCACTGTCCTGTACATCAGAATAGAATGGCCAAGCTGGTGTGGCCTGACCACTGTGGGAGGCACATACTCTCCCATCTTGTGGGACTGCCCAGCACAGCACAGGTTAGAATTGCCCACCTGCTCAGGGTGTATCTTAATGTTCAAGGCCAGCCCAAACCTGCAGCAGATCTCTTCCCACTTTTCAAGGTGATTATGGAACGGAACTCATTTGAGAAGGTCTGAGTCACTCTGCAATTTGCAAATATATGTCTGGAACTAGGTAAGGAGATAATGGCCTGCAGTTGCTTTGGGCACCACCCCAGAAACCTGCTCATCCATGGACTGCTCTTCACTACAAATCCTGGGGGAATTCCTGTTCTCTTTGACCTACCAAACCCCTAGTCCCGACACTGCCCCGATGATGGATGGCCTGGGTTATGCGTCTACCTGACCCAAACACATTTTGCAAAGCCAAATATTTCTGTCAGTACAAAATAAGCTTGCTTGCCAAAAACTACAAACCCACAATTCCAATCTGTTAACACTTGTAAAAGATACAGATAGAGAACAATCAGTTTCCTTGGATTCTTAGGTCTCCTATGTTGCCTTTAGTATTGTTTTTAACTACCTTTCAATTCCTCTTTGGACCCCAAGGTAATCACAGATTTCAAGAGAAAGCCTAAGTATCTGGATGAAGAGTTACCAGTTTGGTTTCCGAGAGTAATTACAAGGCATCTTGGTGTGGAGTGATTTTTCTGATGTGGAACAATTCACAGTTTAGAACCAATGCTTTAAGACTTTTCTACTCAATAATACTCAAATGGCCATACATACTTTAAAATCATTGTAACTACAGTTATTTAAAGAAACACAGGCTTCACGTGTTTCTACATTAAGTATATCTAAGGAAGAAAATTCTGATCTCATACTGATGAAGTAATGTATATCGGAAGCCAGTTTATTCAGGTGAGCGAACTAGACCTTCACATGGGAAAGAAAATTCATACTGGATATTTTTCATGGTATTTGGCATTTGACATTACCACATCAGTTCATAAACTTTTTTTTTTGTTTTTTGTTTTTGAGGGGAGGAGTTCTTCATTTTGGGGCTGATTCCATAAGAAAACATACTGCAATTTTAAAATTCTGAGCGGTAATAGTTTAGACACTTTGTTTATAAGGCTAACATGAAATCTGCTCATGAGAGTTGAGGGTAAGCTCCATGGGGCAATGCAGTAATTAAACTCTGTGAAGTTGTGGGTTCTTAGATGTCGTGTCTCCCAAGAAGTTCAGTACTGCAATCTGGTGATTATGAGAGTTTGCTTTGTGATCATCAAAGGGGTAGGTTTGTGTGTGTGTGTGTGTGTGTGTGAAGCAAATTACTCTTAAACCTCCTATCTACATGGATGTTTGAAATACAGCTCATCAGGCTAAATTAAAAACACTCTTTGTTGCTCAGAAAATATTTCTTTTTTGGAAAAGTGCTGATTCAAACCAGTCTGTTGTATTAATTCACAATATCTCTATGGAATTAGAAAGTAGGAGGAACAGGAAAGGCCTTTGTACTAATGTTTAAGGACCGTACATATGTGTTGTTCTTATTATGTTAGCGATCAGTCAAATTAGAGGTGGGGCACAAAGGCCAACTATTTTCATTTCCAAGTCAAAACATGACTTTTTAAAAATTATTTGAAGAAATTGATAATTTTATTTGGGATTTAATCAACAAGTCACATTGGACACACTTTTAAAATCACAAGGCTTGTTAAATTTGACTTAGCTACTTTTTACTAAAATGAAAAAATTTCCTGGTTAAAGTGGTTCTTGGGGGTTAAAAGAAACTTCAGATCAGTTTTCCAATAGCTCATATGTGACATGGTCACCTTCCTTGATTTATACATTCTTTTCTCCTGACCGTAACACACATACACACACACCCCAGGGTGTCAGGGTGTCCAGATTCTAGGGAATAGAAAAAGAGAAAAATGTGAGGGCAGATACTGCCTGACATTAAGACTTTACTAACCATCTAATATGAAAGTGTATAGATGCTTCCCAGGTGGTACAGTGGTAAAGAATCCGCCTGCCAATACAGGAGACACAAGACACTCGGGTTTGATCCCTGGGTAGGGAAGACCCCTTGGAGGAGGGCATGGCAAGCCACTCCACTACGCTTGCCTGGACAATCCCATGGACAGAGGAGCCTGGCAGGTTGCCATCTATGGGGTCACAAACAGTCTGACACAACTTAGTGACTGAGCACACAGGCATAAGCATCAAAAAGGATATCCCAAATTAACCAATATGCACATGAAAAAATTCCAGCACCTCTCTTAAACTCCTTGGAGAATGGATGGTAGACAATACATCTCTTCTGGAGGAGAAGGGGAGCCAGACGATGAGATGGTTGGATGGCATAACTGACTCAATGGACATGAGTGTGAGTAAATTCAGGGAGATAGTGAAGGACAGGGAAGCCTGGTTTGCTGCAGACTATGGGGTCGCAAAGATTTGGACATGACTTAGCAACTGAACAACAATATATGCACTCAAATAATTTACCTGCCTGAGATTCACCAGGTACAAACAGCCACAAATTGAAAGAAATTTACATCTGATGTATCCTCACTGACTTGGGTAAAGATCTCTTCCTTATAGACAGACCTAGGATGATGAGCAGTTATTTCTCTTTTTCTTTAGATCCCACCAGGAAATACACAACTTCAGTGCTGCCATCCTTAAACCCCAATCCCCCACAGAAGTCATGCTTGTAAATGATTTCCTATCTGACTTCTACCCTTGTGACAACTTTATTTTATTCTATCTTCACTGTCAATAAAAATATTTTAAAATATATTTATTTAGGTACTTTAGATATTTGTATGTTCCTAATTTCTGTAAAGTTCATTTCATAGATAAGGAAATAGCTACCAGTCAGAAACATACTGAATGGCTGAAGAAAATGTCCTTGCAAAGTAATAACTGGCCTGTCCCTGGAAATCCAAGCATGCTTGACTGACAGCTGTCAGAGTTAAAATCCAGGCCATCCTTTTAGATGGCCTCAGACTGCTCCAGCAATTCCAAAGGGCCTTGACTCCTCTGTCTAAACCTTCACTTTCTCAGGCTTTTGGAACCTAGCCTCCTTTAAGATTCCATCAGGCAGCATTTTCTCCATAAAGCCTTCACCAGTTTCCCTGGGTTGGAAAGACTCACTTTCCCTGAACACTGACTGTTCTTTGCTTACATGGCCTGTATCTTAGGGCGTTTAAGACTTTCTGATGTATGCTGTCACTCCGGATGTGTGTTAATTTCAAGTCTACCCGCAGGGCCCATGGTGTTTACCTGCCTGCTCTATTTCAGTGCTGAGCATAATTTTATGCACATGCTATGTTCTCAGTAAACGTTAGTTGAATAAATGAATATAAAATTAAATCAATTAATGAATAACAATACACAAATGGCATGCTATCTACACAGTCAAGATCCCTATACGATGGTGCAAAGAGTAAAGAAAATCTCATGGCCTCAGCATCCAATCCTACGCTTCAATTTCTAGACTGTATTTTACACTTATTTTTCCTTGCAGGGAAATTAAGAGATGTTTATTTTGCATTATAGACTCATCCAATAAGCAAAAAATTCACATTCACTACCTTGATGTTAATAAATATGCCATCATCAGAGAATAAAACTCATCAATAAGTCTGCACATTAATGGCAGAAGAAACAATACTTAAAGCTATAATATGCAGATTGAGAAATGCTATTTTGTTAATTGTAAAATCTTAGCTTGTATTCACATCCAAAATATTTTTGGCTTTTAATCCACCACCTTGTTCCATGTAAGATCTGAGGAAACAATGCCATATTCTTTTTCTCTTGCAATATCCCATATGAGGATTCAGGTTCACAACAAAGATAATTATTATTATGAAGTATTAGTTAATATCCCATAATTAATTATTCCTTTTTCTCTCCATAAGATTGTAATTTTACTCCTATGTCTTTTTTTGTCTTCATTTCTATATCTTTATGTCTTTATTACTATAACATTGATAATAAATTATTAAATAATTAGAAGATAGGAAAAGACTTAAACTTATTTTTTAAATTCAACTTTTGAGATAATTAGAGGTTCACATGCAGTTTGAAGAAATAATTCAGAGATCTGTGTACTTGTTACCCAGTTTCCCTCAGTGGTAACATCTTACAAAACTACATGCCAATATGTCAACTAGCAAAATTGATATTCAGTTCAGTCGCTCAGTCATGTCTGACTCTTTGCGACCCCATGAACTGCAGCACGCCAGGCCTCCCTGTCCATCACCAACTGCTGGAGTTTACCCAAACCCATGTCCATTGAGTTGGTGATGCCATCCAACCATCTCATTCTCTGTAGTCCCCTTCTCCTCCTGCCCTCAATCTTTCCCAGCATCAGGGTCTTTTCAAATGAGTCAGCTCTTCGCATCAGGTGGCCAAGTATTGGAGCTTCAGCTTCAACATCAGTCCTGCCAATGAA
>NW_011494807.1:2497635-2501391 GCF_000754665.1 Bison bison bison | reverse complement strand
ACTGATCTCCTTTAGGATGGACTGGTTGGATCTCCTTGCAGTCCAAGGGACTCTCAAGAGTCTTCTCAACACCACAGTTCAAAAGCATCAATTCTTCGGTGCTCAGCTTTCTTTAAAGTCCAACTCTCACATCCATACATGACTACTGGAAAAAACATAGCCTTGACTAGATGACCTTTGCTGACAAAGCAACGTCTCTGCTTTTTGATATAGTGTCTAGGTTGGTCATAACTTTCCTTCCAAGGAGGAAGCGTCTTTTAATTTCATGGCTGCAATCACCATCTGCAGTGATTTTGGAGCTCAAAAAAACAAAGTCTGCCACTGTTTCCACTGTTTCCCCATCTATTTCCCATGAAGTGATGGGACCAGATGCCATGATCTTCGTTTTCTGAATGTTGAGCTTTAAGCCAACTTTTTCACTCTTCTCTTTGACTTTCATCAAGAGGCTCTTTAGTTCTTCTTCACTTTCTGCCATAAGGGTGTGTCATCTGTATATCTGAGGTTACTGATATTTCTCCCAGCAATCTTGATTCCAACTTGTGCTTCTTCCTGCCCAGTGTTTCTCATGATGTACTCTGCACATAAGTCAAATAAGCAGGGTGACAATATACAGCCTTGACATACTCCTTGTCTTATTTGGAACCAGTCTGTTATTCCATGTCCAGTTCTAAGTGTTGCTTCCTGATCTGCATACAGGTTTCCCAAGAGGCAGGTCAGGTGGTCTGGTATTCCCATCATTGAAGTTTATTGTGATCCACACAGTCAAAGGCTTTGGCATAGTCAATAAAGCAGAAATAGATGTTTTTCTGGAACTCGCTTGCTTTTTCCATGATCCAGCAGATGTTGGCAATTTGATCTCTGGTTCCTCTGCCTTTTCTAAAACCAGCTTGAACATCAGGAAGTTCACGGTTCACATATTGCTGAAGCCTGTCTTGGAGAATTTTGAGCATTACTTTACTAGCGTGTGAGATGAGTGCAATTGTGTGGTAGTTTGAGCATTCTTTGGCATTGCCTTTCTTTTGGATCAGAATGAAAACTGACCTTTTCCAGGCCTGTGGCCACTGCTGAGTTTTCCAAATTTGCTGGCATATTGAATGCAGCACTTTCACAGCATCATCTTTCAGGATTTGAAATAGCTCAACTGGAATTCCATCACCTCCACTAGCTTTATTCATAGTGATGCTTCCTAAGGCCCACTTGACTTCACATTCCAGGATGTCTGGCTCTAGGTCAGTGATCACACCATCATGATCATCTGGGTCATGAAGCTCTTTTTTGTACAGTTTTTCTGTGTATTCTTGCCACCTCTTCTATTAATATCTTCTGCTTCTGTTAGGTCCATACCATTTCTGTCCTTTATCAAGCCCATCTTTGCATGAAATGTTCCTTTGGTATCTCTCATTTTCTTTGAGAGCTCTCTAGTCCTTCCCATTCTATTGTTTTCCTCTACTTCTTTGCATTGATTGCTGAGGAATAAAGAATTGAAGAAACTGGGGAAAACCACTAGACCATTCAGGTATGATCTAAATCAAATCCCTTATGATTATAGAGTGGAAGTGAGAAATAGATTTAAGGGACTATATCTGATAGACAGAGTGCCTGATGAACTACGGATGGAGGTTTGTGACACTGTACAGGAGACAGGGAACAAGACCATCCCCAAGAAAAAGAAATGCAAAAGAGCAAAATGGCTGTCTGAGGAGGCCTTATAAATGGCTGTGAAAAGAAGAGAAGAGAAAAGCAAAGAAGAAAAGGAAAGATACACCCATTTGAATGCAGAGTTCCAAAGAATAACAAGGAGAGATAAGAAAGCCTTCCTCAGCACATTGATATTACTACAGGCACAGTTCCCTCTTGTTGCTTTTTATAGCCACAATCACCTACCCCCACCTCTGCACACTGCACACTGGCAACCAGTAATCTGTTCTTCATTTGTATAACACTTTTTTCCTGTAGAGTACTCCAGAATCATGTGTTAAGAAAGCTGACATTTCTCCATTGAATTCCTTTTGGACTTTTGTTAAGTATTAGTTGAGCATGTTTTGTGGGGATCTGTTTCTGGGTTCTCTATATTGTGCCATTGACCCTTATGTCTACTTTTGCACCATTATCACAGTGGCTTGATACTATGTCTACACAGTGGCCCTTAGTTTTGGGTAGACTTATTCCTTCTACTTTATTCCTTTTTCAAGATTATTTTAGCTTTTCTATGTGCTTTGTCTTTTCATGTAAATATTAGGATAGGCTTGTCTTATCTGTGCTTACAAAAATCCTTGCTGGAATTTTGGTAGGAATTATTTTGAACCTACAGATTTATTGGAGGATAACTGATATCTCTATTAGACTGAGACTTCCAAAACATGAAAGCATGAATAGGAATGTCTGCCTATTTAGTCTTTAATTTCTTTCATTGGTAATTTATAACTTTCAGCATACAGATGCTGTGTATGATTTTTCGGTTTTACCTAAGTATTTTATTTTCTTTGGAAAGATTATTAATGATATTGTGATTTTAATTTTGGTTTCAGCATATTCCTTGTTTATTTATTGAAATGTGATTTATTTTTGTGTGTTGATCTTTTTCCCAAAACATTGCTCAACTTACCAGTTTTAGGGATTTTTTTGTGTGTAGATTCCTTAGGATTTTCTACATAACCATGCTATTTTGAAACAGAGACAGTTTTATTTTTTTAATGTGTATAATGTTTTTCTTTGTCTTCTTTCTTCCCTTCCTTCTTTCTTTCCTTTCTTTTGTCTCATTGCAGCAGCTAGAACTTTCCAGTACTATGTTGAATGAGAATGGTGAAACATCTTTGCCTTGAGTCTTTCACCATTAAGTATATTATTTAAAGGTGTTTTGTAGATACATTTTAACCAGTTGAAGTTTCCCCCTCTATTCCTAGTTTGCTGAGGTTTTTAAAAATTATCCCTGAGTGTTGGATTTTGTCAAATGCTTTATGATCATGTGAGTTTCTTCTTCATCCTGTTGATATGGTGGATTATACTGATTTTCAAATGCTAAATCAGTTTTGCATGCCTGGAATAAATCCCACTTGGTCCTAGTATATAAATATTTTTATTCATTGCTGCATTTCATTTGCTAATATTTTGTTGAGGATTTTTGCATTTAACGTCATGAGAGATATTGGCCTTTAGTCTTCTCTTTCTGTATTCTCTTCGTGTGATTTTGGTATCAGGGTAGTATTAGCCTCATAAAATGAGCTGAAAAGTCTTCCCTTCTCTTCTATTTTCTGGAAGAGATTGTGTGAAATTGGTGGTAATTACTTAAATGTTTGGTAGAATTCTTCAGTGAAATTGTCTGTGCTTAGAAATCTCTTTTTTCAGTTCAGTTCAGTTCAGTCACTCAGTCGTGTCCGACTCTTTGCGACCCCATGAATCGCAGCACGCCAGGCCTCCCTGTCCATCACCAACTCCCAGAGTTCACCCAGACTCACATTCATCGAGTCAATGATGCAATCCAGCCATCTCATCCCCTGTCGTCCCCTTCTCCTCCTGCCCCCAATCCCTCCCAACATTAGAGTCTTTTCCAATGAGTCAACTCTTCGCATCAGGTGGCCAAAGTACTGGAGTTTCAGCTTTAGCATCATTCCTTCCAAAGAAATCCCAGGGCTGATCTCCTTCAGAATGGACTGGTTGGATCTCCTTGCAGTCCAAGGGACTCTCAAGAGTCTTCTCCAACACCACAGTTCAAAAGCATCAATTCTTTGGCGCTCAGCTTTCTTCACAATCCAACTC
>NW_011494807.1:2476499-2497535 GCF_000754665.1 Bison bison bison | reverse complement strand
AATCCAACTCTCACATCCATACATGACCACTGGAAAAACCATAGCCTTGACTAGACGGACCTTTGTTGGCAAACTAATGTCTCAGCTTTTCAATATGCTATCTAGTTTGGTCATAACTTTTCTTCCAAGAAGTAAGCGTCTTTTAATTTCATGGCTGCAGTCACCATCTGTAGTGATTTTGGAGCCCAAAAAGATAAAAATCTGACACTGTTTCCATTGTTTCCCCATCTATTTCCCATGAAATGATGGGACCGGATGCCATGATCTTCGTTTTCTGAATGTTGAGCTTTAAGCCAACTTTTTCACTCTCCACTTTCACTTTCATCAAGAGACTTTTGAGTTCCTCTTCACTTTCTGCCATAAGGGTGGTGTCATCTGCATATCTGAGGTTATTGATATTTCTCTTTTTTAGGAGGCTTTAAATTTCTAATTCAATTTAGTGCTTGTAGGACTATCCTAGGTTGCCTATTTTGCCTGAATTAAGTTTTGGAGCTTGTGATTTTCAAGTCCATTTCTTCAAAGTTGCCAAATTATGAGTGTAAGGTTGCTTGCATTATTCCTTTATCATTTTGATGTCTGCAGTATCTGTATCAATAACCTCTGTTTTATTTCTACTATTGGTGATTTGTACCTTCTTTCTCTTTTTATCTTTGTTAGTCTTTCTAGAGATTTATCAATTTTATTGAATTTTTCAAAGAACCAGCTTTTTGTCCCATTGTTCTCTACTTTTTCTATTTTCAATTCCATTAATTAATATGCTTATCATCATTATTTCTTTTCTTCTGCTGGATGGTGTCAAAAGTTTATTTTTATATCTATTATCTTTTATAGCTAGTGATTTTTGAATTGACATAATAGCCAGTCCATAACCATGATTTTAGCTGTTAAATACAGAATAAGCTTTAAATTGGTAACAGTGTTTAGTATTGAACTGTTTATAGTGACAAAAGTTTAGAGAGAAAACAGGAAGATTCATTAATTGGCACATAATAAATTCAAGTCTTAAGTTTTCATTTGCAGAGATTCTGGATACTTACAAGTATTCCATCTCAATCTAAAAAATATCCTATTGGAGGAAAATTTGCAATATAACTCTAAATCACTGTACAAGATATGTTGAGAGGTAAGAAAGTTCTATAAAATGTCTTTCTTCCAAGGAAAGATGGGGAAACTATAGGGTAGAAAATAAACTGAAGAGAAATGAATTATCCACACAGGAAAGAAGGGATATTTTAGCTGAAATATAGCTGGAAAATGTAGGTAGAGGTCTTACATGAGAGTAGGGAAAAGGCAGAAATGTCTGAGTCAGAGAAAGATCGCTCCCTAAAGAGAAGTGAGCTGCCAAAAGTACAGGGTTTGCAACTGAGCTAAGTTGAGAATAAATGTAAAGAGAAAAGAAAGATTTTTCTTAAAAAAAAAAATCTATATATACATTTTAAAAAGAAGTAAAGGGCAAGATTAGAAGTAAAAATACTAGTTAAATAAACTTTAGGAGCTTATGAAATTAATTCATAGTCCCTGCCCTCCTAAAGCTTGCAGTCTAACCAATAGATTCTGTTATATTGGATTGCTTTAAAGTATATCACATTTAAAATAGATGTTCATGTATTAGTTTACATTTTTAATTGCTTAAGAGAGGTAGTGTTTTAATTATTACAACTTTTAAACTTCTACGAATCCCTGAAGTTTAGCCAGTGTGTGTCTGCCTTAGCAATGAGTCCTTTTGAGCTAACAGTGTGTTGGGTTTCCTGTAGACTATAGAGCTGATAGGGCTTTCCTGGTGGCTCAGATAGTAAAGAATCTGCCTGCAGTGCAGGAGACCCAGGTTGGATCCCTAGGCTAGGAAGATCCCTTGGAGAAGGAATGGCTGAAATTAAAAGACGCTTACTCCTTGGAAGGAAAGTTATGACTAACCTAGGTAGCATATTGAAAAGCAGAGACATTACTTTGCCAACAAAGATTCCTCTAGTCAAGGCTATGGTTTTTCCAGTGGTCATGTATGGATGTGAGAGTTGGACTGTGAAGAAGGCTGAGCGCCGAAGAATTGGTGCTTTTGAACTGTGGTGTTGGAGAAGACTCTTGAGAGTCCCTTGGACTGCAAGGAGATCCAACCAGTCCATCCTAAAGGAGATCAGCCCTGGGATTTCTTTGGAAGGAATGATGCTAAAGCTGAAACTCCAGTACTTTGGCCACCTGATGCGAAGAGTTGACTCATTGGAAAAGACTCTGACGCTGGGAGGGATTGGGGGTGGGAGGAGAAGGGGACGACAGAGGACGAGATGGCTGGATGGCATCACTGACTCGATGGACATGAGTCTGGGTGAACTCCAGGAGTTGGTGAAGGACAGGGAGGCCTGGCGTGCTGCAATTCATGGGGTCGCAAAGAGTCAGACACGACTGAGCGACTGAACTGAACTGAATACGTACCTATTTGGAGAAGGAAATGGCAATCTATTCCAATATTCTTGCCTGGAAAATCCTGTGGACGGAGGAGCCTGGTGGGGTACAGTCCATAGGGTCGCAAAGAGTTGGACACGACGAAGCGACTTCACTTCACTACATACCTATTAGAATGTCAAAGTCTAGACCACTGACAACACAGAATGTCAGTGAAGATGCAGAGCAACAGAACTCCTGTTTGTTGCTGGCAGCAATGAAAAATGGTACAGCTACATTGGAAGACAGTTGGGTGTTTTCTCACTAGAGTAAGCATAATTTCCCATGTGATCCAGCAATTGTATTTCTTGGTATTTACCCCAAGAACTTGAAGACTTATATCCACACAAAAACCTAGACATGGATATTTATTAGAAGTTTTATTCATAGTTTCCAAAACTTGGAAGCATCTAAGAAGTCCTTCAGTATTTGAATGGGTATATCCATTTTTAAAACAGGGCCAGTATATAGCATTAATAGTTTATTGTACAGGCAATGGGAAATGAGGCAATGTTTAATTATAACAGAGAGGTATTTATCTATATTTGAAAAAGAAAACATTGAAATAAACTGTGTAGATAATATTTGAAAAAGATAATACTGATTTAAAGAAAACTATTGGAGTAGCATATACTAAAGGATAAATAGACATTTGGAAATATACGTTTATCACACTAGAAAACTGATCAAATCTAAATTTGGACAAACTAAAAGTAGAATGTTTGGGTGGATGTCAGATGTAGCCATAACAATAAAATCTAAAATCTACAGACACATCCTAGCATTTGTTTAAAGTCCGAAGTATTAGAAGATCATGGCTCCTTTAAGTCTAAGCACCTACTTTTCAAGACAGCCATTAAGCAAATAAATTCATGCTCTCCAAAGTGCTATATCCAGAGAATGAAATATTTCATCATTATTCAGTATTATATAGAAATAAGCCATCAAGCCACAAAAAGACGTGGAGGAACTGAAATGAAAGAAGTCAATCTGAAAAGTCTACATACTACATGATCCCAGCTACATGACAGTCTAAAACAGGCAAAACAATGGAAATGGTGAAAAGTTTAGCACTTGCCAAAGGGAGAGGTAGATGAGTAGACAGAACACAGAGGATATTTTAGGGCAGTGAAACAGTTCCATATGATACTGTAATAGTGGATAAATGCTATTATACATTTGTCAAAAACTCACAGAACTTAAATTGTGAACCTTAATGTAAATTTTGGACTTGCGGTGATGAGGTTGCATTAATGTAGGTTCATCAATTGCAACAGCTCTGGTGCAAGATGTTGACAGTGGGCAAGGTTGTGTAAGGGGCAGTGGGGAAGAAGGGGAGAGGGGAGTATGTGCATGCATGTATGCTCAGCTGTTTCAGGCGTATCTGACTCTTTGCGCCTTATGGACTATAAGCCACCATGCTCCTCTGTCCATGGGATTCTGTAGGCAAGAATACTGGAGTGGGTTGCCATGCCTTTCTCTAGGGGATCTTCCCAACCCAGGGATGGAACCCACGTCTCTTATGTCTCCTGCATTGGCAGGTGGGTTCTTTACTACGAGCGCCATTGTATAGGAGAATTCTTTGTATTCTCTGCTCAATTTTGCTATGACCCTAAAACTACTCTAAAATTTATTAGGGAAAAAGAATATGTCTTCTATATTTTTTTGTGTGTAAGTAATTAACATAAAGATGACAGCAGTATTGTATAACAGTGCAAGATGTAGCTACTTAAAATATATCTGTGAACCAGCTGCCGGGACAGTGCCTGAGAGCTTGTTAGAAATGCAGAAGCCCAAGTATGTCCCCAGACCCACTGAACCACAGTCTGTGTTTTAACATGTTCCCCAGGTCATTTGTGTGAACATTAGAGTTAGAGAAACACTCACATAGAAGATTAAGAATGAAAGTAGGAGCAAGAAGAGCCAGGTCTCATCCAGTTCACATCCACTCATGTTGGTTAGCATTGGACAACGTATTGAAACTGCAGGTTGCTGCTGCTGCTGCTGCTGCTACGTTGCGTCAGTCTACAAATCAAGAGAGTTGGCCTGGCTCAAAGAGTCTCACATTGTGGTCCCTGGACCAGCAGCAACAGTATAATCTGTACTTGTTGCAAATGCAAATTCTGCTAAATTAGGAACTATGGGGGGGGTGAGCCTACCATCTGTTTTGTAACAAGCCTTCCAGGTGTTTCTGATGTGACCTAAACTTGAGAACCACTGGATGATCTCCAAAGTCCTGCTCAGCGTGAACATTTTATGATCACCTGAGAAAATTTTAAGTGTCATGAGATTTTATATATATATATATATATGTGTGTGTGTGTGTGTGTGTGTGTGTGTGTGTATAACTTGAAACTAAATCCTTATGCACTTTAAACAATTAACTAGCATTCTTTTTATTTTCCATTTAAAAATATTTCTTATATTGCTAAAATTTCCATTGAATTTTTTTCTGTAACAAAAGTACAGTACTTGTACCTGGATACAAAGAGAAAATTTGATTTGATTTGAAATTTGATTTGAAAATGTCCTTCAGACAAAGAAACTCTGAGCTTGCTACCCATTAAGAGACAAAGATTTTAATATGACATAAAGGCTTTTTTCCCCTTTGTAATTAGCAAAACCACATATTTTTAACGCCAGGATGACTGGCTACAATCATTTTCATTATCATAATTCCCACTGAATGCTAAGTATGTTTTCTTTCATCCAGTAAGAAAATCTGAAAAAGAGCAGATAATGTAAACTTTAATTTTGGTTAATGACAGAAAAGAAGTCCCTGATCACGCATTAAATACTGAATCATGAAACAGCTAATGGGATTCAGTAAGGAAACATACGGGTGCTAACTTCTTGTCTGATTCCAGCAAGACGAGAGAATCTGACTTCATCTAAAATTTTGTCAAAAACAACACAGACAAGCACTATTTTTAACTTCTACTTTTATCCTAAAGAATTCATAGTGTCAGCATCAAACAGTTAGTTATTTTGAAAGAAGGAAGAGTAGGTACATAAACCATTAGCTCAGTTTTTATTATCAGACAGTTACTAATATTGTTGTGGATGAGGGAATCTACATCCCGAGATTGTTGATGCCTGGGCCCATGTTGGCATTCGCTTCATGAGCAGAGCACCCAACAGAGCTCCAAGGGGCTTTCTTTCCTGAGTCTGACTGTGAACTGTTTCCTACATATGTTAAAATAGTACTAAGATGATATATTTGTGTGATTATAGGCTTAGTTTACCTGAACCATTGAATTTTCCATATGCAAGCCCTGGCAACCCATCATAGGGACCTCAGTTGCTGACTCTGACATCTTCTGTCCAATCCAGGGTTCCCCAACCTTTCTGGCCCCAGGGACCAATTTTGTGTAAGACAGTTTTCCCATGGACCTGGGAAATGGTTTCAGGATGATTCAAGAACATTACATTTATTGTGCACTTTATTTCTATTATTGTTACATCAGCTCCACCTCAGATCATTGGGCATTAGATCTGAGATTGGGGGTTGGGGTCAGGGACTCCTGATCTAAACCATTAGATTGTAGCCACAGAACTTGTGGATTTTTTATTTGTTTGTTTTTTGTTTTTTTCTCCTAAGGATAACTGTTCTCTTGGTCTTTTGAGTCTTGCTGAATAGAACAATTCCACCAACATCTCTGGTCAGATTTTCAAAGGAATAGTTTCCATTTTAGCAACACAAAATTGCCTTTTTACCTCTTATTTTGCAGAAAACAATTTATGAATTTTACGCATAAATCAGTCAAAAGCCTGAAAAATAGGGTACCCAGAAAAGAGTGGGCCCTTGACAATCTGGCCTAAACATGTTGCTGACAGCAATAAACCAGTAGGATTTTGATTTCCTATAAGGCGTTTGCCTCTGTCATCACTCTACCTCCCCAAAGGAATAACGTGTTTGGGTCACAAAGGGCCAGATTGGGTCAAGCATGAGATGTGTAGTGGGGTGAAGGATGTGACGCAGAGGACAGCTGCTGAAATAGGCTCCATAGAGGATATGCTCAGAGAGGCATCAGTCCCTGAAGAATCCACCCCTCCAGATCCCAAAAGGATAGCCCCAAGTAGCTGAGAGAGATGAGGGAACTAGAGAGAAGGGAAGGCAGGATAAAAGAGGGATCAGGGGAGAGGGAATGGAAAAGAAGCGGGGCGGGAAGAAATGGGGACAATGGAGAAAATAGAGGAAAAGAGGGAGAAAGCAAGATGGGGAGGAAAAGGAGAGCTGAGAAAAGAATAACCTAGTAAGATGTGGAAATGGGGGTGTGAGGAAGAGCCCAGGTGGGGAGGAAGCAGAGAAGGGGGAACGGTAAAAGCCAGAGGGGTGAGGTTGGTGGTGTTTATACTGCGGGGGTCATCACGGCTGTGGACCTGGAGGTTCTGTCTAATGAGGTCACGATAACTGCATGGTAGATGGCCTACAGGAGCTTCTCCCCAGCATGTCTGGCAAATGCATCACTGGCATGGATGAAATTAGCTTAGAGCCAGGGCTGTGCTCCTGAGATATGTTGCTTTCCTAGAGTAGGAAAAGCCACAAGGTGAAATTTCTCTGCTGTAGTCATTGGAGACTAGTACATACAGTCAGAGGGAGACTTCTCCTACAGTATTGTCACATCTTGAGTAGCCTTGAAAACTCCCCATTACTTCTCCCATAGTGGAATTTCAGCCACTGCAGGACATACTAATGTACCTCAAGGGCTTTCTCTCATTCAGGATTTACACCAGAACCCCTGCTGTGACATGACAATATTGGTCACAGCCTCACTCACAACTCTGTGTTTTCTGTATGATAAATGTACACTGTATTTTTCTAATATTTATTTTTAGAACATAGCCCTAGTGGGAAATTTTGGGAAAGAAGTCCAAATATTTCCTTAGTTTTACCTATTGTGTAATAAAATTAAATTTATTTCTGTTCATCTGGACCATGAAATGCATATTATGTATTTATTAATCTCTTTGTTATGTTTGGACTATATGTAAGTTTACTAAAGACACTGGGGTTTGTCATTTGTATATTTTATGATGTCAGATTTCTTTTCCCAACTATTTCATACCTGTTTATCCCAAGAGAAAGTTTCATATTGTAATGAGCTGGATATTACTTCATGTAATAAGGGTTCTATAAATAAAAATATGCCTTATTCCTTTTTTTCCCCACTCTTTACAAACTCTAAGTTAACATCTCTGACTACTTTTTAATAATTTTAATATCCTGCTATGTTTTGTTTTCAGATTGTTCTCCTGAAATGCTAGAAAATAAATGATTCCCAATAAAACACCGCTTGAAATCTTCAAAAGTCTTTGCTTGGTTTTGTTAGAAATAACTCCTACATAGGCAATTTGGAATGTGTTCAACACAAGTGTGAATCATCACTATGTAATCTTTGAGAGTGTGTTGAAAAGAAAATCTTGCAAAAGAGAAAGTACCTTGCAATAATCTTATAGCATATGGCTCACACCTGGACAAGTAAAATTTACACTGTTGCACTGTGATAATTTTAGAACTGTAATATGAGCTGTCTTTGGATATTATATTTTATTTCAGACTATTTCTACTACCAAAACTAATTTAAGCCATTTTGTGCACAACAAATTGTTGAAGTAAACGTTGGAGAGAACTGATTAATTACAGTGGTGTTCTCTCAAATACGAGCCAGACTTAGCTGTGTGTGAACGTGTAAATCTTTGCGTTACTATGATGCTCAGAAGTTTGGACTCTACTTTCTTTAGTCTATACTTTTTAGCCTAAGCCATGAACATGCCCATCTTCAAGATTTGTATGTAAAATCTATTTATACAGAGGAGTAACATCAATATTTACTTTCCACATAATGTAAAAATGTTGGTGAAGGCCAGAAATTTTTTTTTTCTTCTTCTTTGAGCATTGTCATGGTTTCTGAATGTGATTCTCATTCAATCCTTCATAATGTCAAATATGGTACATAGGCAGGCATTCAGAGGGCTTTTTTTTCCCTTTGCATTTCTCTTCTGGCCCATCAGTTCTTAAGTTTTGTTCATGAAATAATTTTGTTAAAAGGTGAGAAGTTGCCTATAAAACAGTTGATTTTTCCCCCAAAGATGTCAAGCAAACCTCTGTATGTAACTTTCACATTATCTTTATCAGTGGAGCCTCTCTTTTCCCTCTCACCTTCCTGACCCCCCTATTGGGCATGTCCTATTTGCTCAGTTCCCTCGTGTAGGTTTGCTGATGTTCGCTCAAACAAGTCTACACACACACTCTTTTTTTTTTTTTCCTTAATTTTTCAGCCCTGATTCTACTACTTGATGTCTGAGATCAGGACAGGTGAAGAACTGAAGGAAGGAAGCTGATTGGGTTCAGTATGCTCCCTTCTTTCCTTGTCATTTCTCCAGTCTTTCCTTCCTCTCGTTGGATCAGTCCCTTCAGGGCTGATACCTCAGGGGTCTCTCTTCTCAGCTATGTTTTCCCTACACATGTACATCCTTTGGGAAGCATCTCCTATTTCTGAATCTTCCCTAGTTCTGCAGTCCATCAAAACGCATCTATTTTCTGCCATAGGGTCTTTCTCTTTCATAGATGATGAAAGTACTATTGAATTCAGTGTACAACCACCCCATCCATGTGAGAGTGAGGTAATGTACTCACTTTTGCATAGGGCAAAAGTAGGGTTTTCCCCAGCCATATGCATATTGATTGTCTTCTAGAACTTAAGACACATAACCTCCTCCGAAGCCCTTCCCTGACCTCCCTCCTCTGTTCTCTATTCCATCATTGTTTAGTTCCTTCACAGTGTTAACACATGTGTATTCACAGTATTAAAGTTCACTGGAAAGTATATAAATCATAACTGCACAACTTGATAGATTTCTACATGGTGGCCTTCTTGGACCTAGAAGTGTAACCTGCCCTCTTCCAAGGGACCCACCTCGTGCCCGCCTTGGATCATTATTCCTCTTTCATCCCAAAGATAGCCACCATCCTAAAATCTGCCCCACAGACTAGTTTGCATGTTTTTCAACATTATAGAGTATGCTCTTTCACTGCTAAGTCACTTCAGTCGTGTCCGACTCTGTGCAACCCCATAGACGGCAGCCCACCAGGCTCCGCCGTCCCTGGGATTCTCCAGGCAAGAACACTGGAGTGGGTTGCCATTTCCTTCTCCAATGCATGAAAGTGAAAAGTGAAAGTGAAGTCGCTCAGTCGTGTCCAACTCTTAGCGACCCCATGGACTGCAGCCCACCAGGCTCCTCCATCCATGGGATTTTCCAGGCAAGAGTACTGGAGTGGGGTGCCATACAATATAATATTGATGAAACTAACCCAGATGTTGCTTATAATAGTTCATTCATTCATTTCATTGCTGAACATCATTCATTGTATAACTATACCATGATATATTTATCTATGTCACCACTGATGGACAATTTAGGCCTACTACAAACAATACAGCTATGACCATGAGGTCCATTGTTTTGGTGCACTTCTCCTGGGTATAGAAGTTCAATTACTAGATCACTGAACGATTTTTCAGGTTTAACATATATTGCAAGTAAATTCTCCAGAGTGACTGGATCAATTGACACTTGTATCACCAAAGTACAAGATGCCAAAAAACATATCGACATTTGGTATTGGTGATCATTTATAAAAATTCAGCCACTTTGGTGAACATGCTGTTATATCTCATTAAGGTTTTCACTTGCATTTCCCTCATGATTAATAAAGTTTAACACATGCTCATGTTTGTTGGTCATTTGGATAAGTCTCTTTTATGAAGTGCCTTCTCAAATTCCTTGCCCATTTTTTCCTATTGTGTAATCTTGTCTTTTTTTTTTTTTTTTTACTGATTTGTAAGAGTTCTTTATATATTCTGGATATGCATCCAGACATACATAGACATATGTATTGAAATGTCTTCTGCCACATTCTGGCTTGACTTTTCACTCCCATTAATGATGTCTTTTGATAAACAAAACTTCTTAATTTTGATGTAGTCTAATTTGTAAATGTTTTTCTTTATGATTATTGCTTTTACTTTTGTTTTAAAAATACCTTTTCATCACTTAAGGTCAGAAAGATATTTTCACATACTATCTTCTAAAAGCACTTTCACATTTAGAACTACAACCCACCTGGAATTGATGTTTGGATGTGATATGCGATGAGAATAACATTTCACTTATTTTTATATACGAATATCCAGTGACCCATCATCATTACTGAAAAGGCTGCCCTCCCTCCACCCTAAACAGAATCATTTGTATCATAAATCACAATTCCTTTTGGGTATAGGCCTGTTTCTAAATTCTCTGCAACATCCCCTTGATTTGTTTCTCCTTTTCTGAATACTGTATTGTTTTAATAACTGTAGATTTATGATATGTCTTAATATCCACTATTGTAAATCTTCCAACCTTGCTCTTCCACAAGAGTTTCATGGCTATTTTTGGCCTTTGCCATTTCCATATATGTTTTAGAGTTAGCTGATCAAAACCAAAGACCCTAGTTCTAGAAAAATACACACATACACTCACACAGAGCTGAACTATTTTTCTTGAGAATGGAAAACCAGACAAGAGCATAATGATAATGAAAAAAAAATGCCTTTCATGGACACCTATTTTAAAAGTTAAAATAAAATTTGGCAAACTACTATATCTGGCAAATCCTACTTAAAATGTGGCCTCTGACTGACATTCACATATGTGGACAGGTTACCTAATATTTCTGTGTCTCAGTTCTGTATTTTGCAATCTTCACTTACTACTCCTAAGGTTCAAATGAAATAATATATATAAAGCACATCTAAGAGTGGGACACAGGGAGCCAGTAAAAGCTGGTTATTGTTATTCTTTTATCACAGCACTCTTTCATTTAGTCTCCTACTATAATTCAGGATTTCTTGTCTCTTTCTCTTACTAAATTATAGGCTCCATGGTAGAACCATCCTTGGCCCAGACAAGAGCCTGTGCTCCAGGATCTATTCTTTAGCAAGCCCTGTGTGTCACAAACATCCCGATCCTAAATTTATTAAAGGATTCATGGGTCACTTCAGATTCCACCACGAAGAATGGCACAATGTAGTGTGTGTCACCCGAAAACAACAGCTCTTCTGACTAAACTGTTCAGATTCAGCGAATGTTGTTGTCCTTATTTGTTTTATGTGCTCAAAACAAAGGTGACTGCGTTTGAATGTTCTAAAGGTTAGCTGGCTGTTCCACTGTGCATGTCAGAAGCAGCGTGGTACTGGCATACAAACTGTCATATAAACTAATGAAATAGAATAGAGGGCCCAGAAATCAATCCATGCATGTACAGTCAGCTAACCCTTGAAAGTGGGCTAAGAACACAGACTGGGAAAGGATAGGCTCTTCAATAATTGGTGTTAGGAAAACTGGATATTCATATGAAATTGGGTCTTTATCCCACCATATGCAAACATCAACTGAGATCTGAAGTGGTAAGCACATGGGCAGAAAACACAGAGAAAAAGCTTACTGACATTGGTCAAGGCAATAATGTTTTTTCTTATGACATCAAAAGCAAAGGTAACACAAGCAAAAACAGACAAATGAGATTATATCGAACTAAGAAGTTTCTGCTCAGCCAAGGAAACAATCATCAAAACGAAGAGACAACCTATGGATTGGGAAAATATATTTATAAACTATATATTTGATAAATAGTTAATATCCAAAACATATAAGGGACCCATACAGCCTCCATAACAAAGCAAATTAAAAATCTGATTTTAAATGGGCAAAGATGTGAATAGACATTTCTCAAAAGAAGACATACAAATGGTAAACAAATATATTAAAAAGTGCTCAACATTATTAATTATCACAGAAATTCATATCAAAACCATAATAAGATACCACCTCACACCTGTTGGAATGGCTGTCATTAAAAAGATGAAAGGTAAGGGTTGCCAGGGATGTGGAAAAAAAGGAACCCTTATACACTCCGTGGGAATGTAAACTGGTGTAGCTCTCATGGAAAACAGTACAGAGGTTCTTCAAAAAATTAAAAATAGAACTAACATATGATCCCGCAAGCTCATTTCTGGGTATCTACCCAAAGGAATTGAAATCTGGATCTTTAAGAGATCTTCATTCCCATGTTTATTGTAGCATTATTCACAGTAGCCAAGATACAGAAACAAATGAAAAGTCTTTTAACAGATAAATGAAGAAAATGTGATATTTCTCTCTCTAAACTTCATCCTCTTTCCTTTCTCTCGCTCCCTCCCCCCATGAAATATTATTCAATCTTAAAAAAGAGAACACCTGGAGGACATTACGCTAAGTGAAATAAACCAGACACAGAAAGACAAGTCTTCTTCATACTTGGAATGTAAAATAGTCAACTCATAGAAGCAGATCTTTGGTGGTTTCCAAAGATCAGAATAGAAAGGAGAAAATAAGGAGGTGTTGGGCAAGGGTGCAAAGTTTCACTTTGCAAGATAAATGGGTTCTGGAGGTATAATGTACAGCATGGTAACCAGAATTAACAATACTGTACTGTATTCCTGAAACTTGCTAAGAGGATGGATCTTAAACCTTCTCAACACACACACACACACACACACACATACACATAATATAAAATTGAAGGCGTAAGTTATTTAGCTTGATTACGGTGGTCTTTTTACAACATATGCCATGCTGTGTTTACTTGCTCAGTTGTGTCTGACTCTTTGCAACCCCATGGACTGTCACCCGCCAGGTTCCTCTGTCCATGGGGATTATGCAGGCAAGAATACTGGAGTAGGTTGCCATGTACCCCTCCAGGGGATCTTCCCAACCCAGGGATCAAAGCCAGTTCTCCTGCATTGCAGGTGGATTATTTACTGTCTGAGCTACAATGGAAGCCCATGAATACTGGAGTGGGTAGCCTATTCCTTCTCCAGGGAATCTTCTGAACCCAGGATTCAAACCAGGGCCTACGGCATTGCAGGTGGACTCTTTACCAGCTGAACTATCAGGGAAACCCTTTACAGTGTACACATTATCACAACATCATGTTGTAGCCTTTAAACACACACAATTTTTATATGTCAAAGATATATGTAAATGCTGCTTCCCTGGTGGCTCAGTTGGTAAACCATCTGCCTGCAGTGCAGGAGACCCAGGTTCAATCCCTGGGTCAGGAAGATCCCCTGGAGAAGGGAATGGCAACCCATTCCAGTATTCTTGCCTGGAGAATTCCATGGACAGAGGAGGCTGATGGGCTACAATCCATGGGGTCGCAGAGAATTGGACATGACTGAGTGACTAACACTTAAACTTGTATAACATTTTAATTAATGGCCTTAAAATATTTAGACACATGGCATGTGGGCTTCCATTTGCACTCTTGACAGGGCCTGGAAAATATGAGGTGGGTCTCTTCTTAGAATCAAAGACACGTCCTATTCCCCTCTGTTAATCACGCATAAATGCCAAACACAAGGTGGTGCACGATAGGTGCCTTCTATCCCCAAATGTTTAATTAATGAATGCATCCTTATTGAGTGAATTTATGGTGGGATCATCAGGTATTTTAAAGCCAGTAAGCCTTTCGACATCTCTAAATGACACTTGATATTTAGACACTGTCTACTCCAGCCGTGAGTAAAGTCATTGCATGCTCAGACACCCTGCCCAGAAATGTACTTCTTCCTTCTTAACCACTTCCTCCCCCAAGAGCTCAGGCACTCCTTCAGAACCCATCTCTTGGGGCTATCGGATTAAACTGAGCAGGAAAACTGGTAGAAAGGTTAATGCAATTGATTCCACAACTTGGAATGGTTTGAATTCAAAGGTTTAGTTGCTAATTTTAGTCCCAGGGTTAGGATATTGAAAAAGTAGACTGTGTCTCTGTTTAAATCATCTTCCTTAATGATGATGTAAAGTAAAATAGTTTTTAAATGTCCTGGAGACAGGCAATATATTTTTAAAACTTTTTGGTTTGTGTGTATGCCCACTTAGACTGGGTATAGATGAACATAGCCACATAAAGTTGC
The DNA here is from genome assembly GCF_000754665.1 of Bison bison bison. Lineage (NCBI taxonomy): Eukaryota > Metazoa > Chordata > Mammalia > Artiodactyla > Bovidae > Bison > Bison bison. Next base: position 2,483,097 of record NW_011494807.1, on the reverse strand, counting down.
CAGTTTAGGGGGAGAAAAGACCCATACAATTTTGGGCTTATTACAAAATGTAAAAAATATGATATAGACCTCCCACTGAGTAGCTCTGAATTAAAACCAACTTTTACTTAAACGTGGCATTTGTCCTTATGTAACTCTTTCTGGGCCTCTCCTCACCACCCCTCATCCAGAAAAAAGTTTTAAAATAATAAGAATAATTTGATTTAAAATGCCAATCTGTTTTAATGCTTTAGCCTAAGTTCTTCATTTGGGTTCAACATACTATTTTGCCATCCTGGCATATAGTACAGCATTCACTTAGGAACTATAATCCTTATTCAGAGAAACTCTTTGGTACACACAGCTCCAGCTATATGTAAGATACTTTATTTTCTGAAGCAAATGAAAATATCTCTGCAGGAATTAAACTCTCAGAATAGATCTACTTTGGGGTTTCAACAGCCTTTCTGATTGCTAGCCCAGCACCTTGTATTAAGCAAGATGTGCTTCATAAGCCAATAAACAAGAACAAAACTTGCCTTCATGTTTATCAACTCAGACCCTTTCAGTCTTGTCTTCATCATGCATTTCACCACTTAAGGCAAAGTCAAGGACTTTCAGTTTGTTTATATTTATCTATTGCCTGCCAAACAATCCTTTGCTCTCAAATGCCCCAACCCCCCACAAACCAGGATAAGAAAAGGAGTTTAAGTTATTCTTATTTGATGCCTTTATTTGGTTCTTTCATATTTCTGAGGCTTACTTTTCATCCATAAAATTAAAAATAGAAGTGAAAGTCATCCTTGTTTTTATAATTAAACCCTCATTTCATCAAACTGGATTTCATTGGCAGGACTTAAAGGCATAACCTTCCGCTTATTATCACCATCCTTTATAATTCCTGCAGTCATTACTTCTATGGCAGATGACTGTGGTTTGGGCTTTTTTGTTGTTGTTGTTGTTTTAATATATGTCTCTTTACTGTTCTTTGGAAAGTGGCCATTGTTAATATGGAGGTTCTTCCATATATCCAAGTTTATGTTTGCCAGATGCTCTAGAGTAAATGATTATTCAAAACATATTTGAATCCTTTTTGTTTTCATCCATAGCTTAAGTTTGGCACTCAAAGACTAATGAACTTAAAACATAATTTTCTCCTTATACATTTAAAACTGAGTCACATGCATATGTAAGACTCTTTTTTTCTTGTCTATGCAAAATGCTAGAGACATGAACTCCACAAGTCCTATAGGGTCCCTTGAGGCTCAGAGAAGCAAGTGTGAGGGGAATGGCCAAGCCACAGAAGTGCACTGTGAGGTCTCTTTCCCTACAACCACAATGGCATAGCTAAAGGCCAAACTTGCACCAATGGTCAACCCAACATTCATTATCCAATGTGTCATGATTTTACAGTAAAAAGAAGTTGTTTACTGTGTAGATGCCTTTATAAAACATATTTCTTTGGTTTCTAAAGGCCTCTGTCTCTGGAAAAAAGTACATGTAGGTTGTGATAACGTTTTTCTTCATCAGCAGGCTTTAATGTTATTATAAATGCTTATATTACTATGATCACTCTCTTCTTAGCAAATACCAGTAACTTTCACAGAATCATAGCCAAAGAAGTGGGAATGTAACAAACACCTAACCAGTGGGCCTCAATATGAGTCAGAGAACATAGATAGTTGTAGGTGCTGAGTTCAGTCTGAAAGTCCAAATAAATTCCCACAAGACAAGGTAACCTGTGCAGGCAGTCAGGACAGCAACAAGGGCGCTCAGAGGAGACTGCATCAGGGCTCACCCAGCAGGGACGCCATGTTCAAAAACAGGGCCAGGAACCCAAAGGTGAGTGAGATGCTGGCACAGAAGTAAAATTTACAGCAGAGCTACCATTTGGAATTGCTTATTAGAGTCCCCAGAGCAAGTGTGGCTCCTGGGGTAAGCTAAAGAAAGGCACTCAAGCCAGCGGAGGCGCAGGGAGGGGTGTTTCTGCTTTACATGCGCACATCGCTCTTGGGTAGAGCAGACGTCTGCTTTTGATGCTGGTTCCCAGATTCCACCCATCTGAGCACAGCCAAGAGGAACTGGCAAAGGGCCTGGAGCTGGAGAGGGTATGTGAGTTTAAAAGCATATACATTATTAAAAATTATTAAAAGTGTTGGTAACCCAAAGTGAATTCAGCCACACGTTCATACACAGACTCTAACAGGTTAAATGGCTTGGGCTGTCCATCCTGACCAGTATTGAAACCAGAGCTGGGCTATGTCTGCTGCCCCATTTCACATGGACCCACAGAGAAGAGGAGCAGCCACCATTCTGCATGGGTGGGCATCTAAGGTTTCAACGCTTTTTCTCCAAGAGAAGTTTTCTGCCCCGTGCTCCTTCTGCCTTGCAAATCACACTAGCTGGCAGCAATAAAGTAAAAACCCATGGCTTCTGAGTTTGCCCTTGACAGAGCACATCATCAAATGCTCAAACAGGAAAGGATTTTTCACAATCACAGTTTGATTCAAAGTTAAATTGAGTACTCTTTGGTGGTTTCACGAGAAAAATAGCATTTAAGATGGCACAAGAAAGCATTCTTTCTTATGGAATTAATGTAAAAACAGATATGGGATTTTATATTAGAAAGCAGGAGAGAGAATGAAAGTATTTACCTTCTTTTAGGATGAATGACCACAAGATAAAGTTCTGTTGATTTTTAAAAATGTAGCCTTAAATAGAAATATAGTAGCATATACAAAAAACCCAGAATACTCACAAGTCTATTTTAATATACTTCTAATTTTAAGAAAAAGTATGCAGATTATGACTGGCTTAAGTTTTGCTTAATAGGTAGAAAATATTATCCAAATCTTTCCTTCTCAAAGAATGGCCCACAGACTTGCAGGATGAATATCACTTGGGAGCTTTGAGAAATGGAGAACTGTGGGCCCCAATATGGTCACACTGTATCACAATCTACATTTTAACAGATCACTAGGTCCATTTTGAAGGAGATCAGCCCTGGGATTTCTTTGGAAGGAATGATGCTGAAGCTGAAACTCCAGTACTTTGGCCACCTCATGCGAAGAGTTGACTCATTGGAAAAGACTCTGATGCTGGGAGGGATTGGGGGCAGGAGGAGAAGGGGACGACAGAGGATGAGATGGCTGGATGGCATCACTGACTCAATGGACGTGAGTCTGAGTGAACTCCGGGAGTTGGTGATGGACAGGGAGGCCTGGTGTGCTGCGATTCATAGAGTCGCAAACAGTCGGACATGACTGAGCGACTGATCTGTTCTGATCTGAGGTGACTTATGTGTACACAAACTTTTTGAAGCACTGATCTGAATTAACCATTCACCAAAGGCTTCCCAGGTGGCTCAGTGGTAAAAGAATACTCTTGCCAGTGTAGGGGGCACAGGAGATTTGGGTTCTATCCCTGCACTGGGAAGATTCCCTGGAGGAGGAAATGGCAACCCGCTTGAGTACTCTTGCCTAGGAAATTCCATGGACAGAGGAACCTGGCAGAATACAAGGGGTCCCAAAGAGTCAGACACAACTTAGCAACTGAGCACATTCAAATTGAAAGTGAGGCTTTAGAAAGTCACCTTTTCCTCCAGCACCGTATATAAACTTGCAAACAAAGTAAAAATCAAGTTTGTTCTGCAAACAAAACTTCAAAACGAGTCAGTCCCCTAGAACCCTCTTCAAACATTCAGGAGCTACCACCTATTTCTTTACTTTTCTTCTTTCTCTGAAATACTTCCTAGGGTAAATACCTTCCCTTTTTGCATGGATTGTTTCACCTGTGACTTTGGAAGCTTGAATAACAGCTATGGTATGACAACAGAAAGAAGCAATACTGAGAGATTTATAGGAAAGAAAAATAAGTTAAAGACATGGCATAAATACAAAATACAAGCAAAAATATCATGAGTGAGAGAAACAAATATCTATGTATTTTATTTATATTGCAAATAGATTATCTAAAAGAAGGCATACTAATAGTCTCGAATAAGTTTTGCCAATTAAAAGATTGCAAATTCTCAAATAATACATAAAACAGTGGTGTCCAAAAACATCATCATGAAGGGAGAAATGTCTTTTGTTCTTTCAGTGGCCCAGCATCCACTTACCCATTGTCAGATAATTACCCCATCAATTTTCCTAAACTGAGATCCCTCCTCTCTCCCCCTGCCTCAGCTGATTCTCAGGCCACACACTATAGGTATTATCCTAGATTACCTTTGGATATGGTGGAGATACAGTGGAAAGTCTGACACAGCATACAGGCCTAAGCCAGTCAGAACTGCTGTTCTCTAGATCAGAGTGTTGGTTTGGGTATAAGCACAGATTTTATTTTCTTGGGCTCCAAACTCACTGTGGATAGTGACTGCAGCCATGAAACTAAAAGATGTTTGCTCCTTGGAAGGAAAGTTATGACAAACCTAGACAGCATGTTAAAAAGCAGAGACATCACTTTGCCGACAAAGATCGGTACAGTCAAAGCTATGGTTTTTCCAGTAGTCAGGTATGGATGTGAAAACTGGACCATAAAGAAGCCTGAGCACTGAAGAATTGATGCTTTTAAACTGTGGTTCTGGAGAAGACTTTTGAGAGTCCCTTGGACTGCAAGATCAAACCAGTCAATCTTAAAGGAAATCAGTCCTTAACACTCATTGAAAGGACTGGTGCTGAACCTGAAGTTCCAATACTTCGGCTACCTGATGCGAAAAGATTCTGATGCTGGGAAAGATTGAAGGCAAAAGGAAAGGAGGCAGCAGAGGATGGTTGGACAGTATCACCAACTCAATGAACATGAGTTTGAGTGACCTCCGGGAGACAGTGAAGGACAGAGGAGCCTTGCATGCTGCAGTCCATGGGGTCACAAAGAGTCAGACACAAACGACTTAGTGACTGAACAATGCTGCTGCTGCTGCTAAGTTGCTTCAATCGTGTCCAGCTGAACAATAACAAAGCACAAATCCCAAATTAACCAGCCAAGTCTGGTGAACCCAGAGCTTTCAACTGAGTAATTAGGAAAAGACTTTCTCTCTTCCTTGCCAGGGCTGATACGGACAGGAGAAGAGGCAAAAGCTGTGGCAGCCTCCTTGTCACCATGAGGGGAGATACTGTTCTGAAGACAAAGCCACAGAGAAAGTAGGGCAGAAACTTGGAAACAGGGGAAAACTGGCTGTTCATGATGACCTTGTTTGAAGCCCTGGAAAAGATGTGTCTAAAAGCAGACCAAAACTCTGCACTTTTCAACTATCTAAGCCCCCAGATTCCTCTTTTGCTTAAATTAGATTGAGATTCTGTCAGTTGTATTCCAGGGAAATATAACTAATACATGTCTGTATATTTCTATGTGCACAGCTACATAGATGGATCTTATTATTTACAATTGCATGTTCAATTCATTCCTTACCTACTATTTTAACCTGCTTTTCTTAACCCCCCAAAAAATCATGAACATCTTTCTGAGCAAAGAAATTCAGATCTATATTGCTATTTTATTGGATACGGGATATCTTATAATTTATATTATAATTAATCATCAGTTTCATACTGAAGGATATTTACAGATTATTTATATACATGAAAAAGAACCTCAAATATATTAGTTTAGCCTACACAAGATCTCTTTGGGATAAATTTCTGGAGTGGAGCTATTAGGCCAAAGGTATCTAATTTAAGACTTTATACACACTCCCACACCGCTTTACAAAAATCTGTAGAATTACATTTACATCAATATGACTTGGACAATTCAGTGTTCCCTACAGTCACATAAACATCTGCTAATTTCATGAGTGAAAAATAATATATGTAATTTCTTTTCCACTGCTCTACTAGTGAGAGTGACTATGTTCCACATGTTTGTTAATCCTTGCATTTCTCCACTTGTGAACTACCTATTATTTTTTTACCCATGTTTCTGTTGGGGTGTTTGACTGCCTTATTGGTATGCTGGAACTCTTTATATATTGTGTATTAATCTTTTTCATATATATACCAGCTTGTATTTTGATTTAACTTAAAAGCTTATTTCATGGCAGAGAAATGTTACATTACTATGTAACCAAATTTATCAAAATTTAATTATGGAACTTGTATTACTTATACTGATTAGAAATATTGTCCCCTATTTTATTCTAGTAGTTTCTGGTTTCTCTCTTTTCTTTTCTTATCTTTTTGTGTACATTTAACTCTTTGATCCATCTAGAGGTTATTTTACCATAGGAATTCAGCTTTCTTTTCCCCAAATGTCTAGCTGGTAATCCCAATGCTATTTACCAGAAATTCTATTCATCATCTCACCAGTTGAAATGCCTGCCATTTTTCTCATATAACTGACTACCATATATCCTTGGGTCTACTTCTGGCTGCTTTATTATGTTTCAGTTCAGACTGTTTCTGCCTCCTGAGGCAGTTTTGTGTCAGACATTATAATTTATAAATTTAATATCTAGTACGATAAGTATTGGAGAAGGCAATGGCACCCCACTCCAGTACTCTTGCCTGGAAAATCCTATGGGTGGAGGAGCCTGGTGGGCTGCAGTCCATGGGGTCACTAAGAGTCGGACACGACTGAGTGACTTCACTTTCACTTTTCACTTTCATGCATTGGAGAA
>NW_011494807.1:2475291-2476399 GCF_000754665.1 Bison bison bison | reverse complement strand
TTCACTTTTCACTTTCATGCATTGGAGAAGGAAATGGCAACCCACTCCAGTACTCTTGCTTGGAGAATCCCAGGGATGGGGGAGCCTGGTGGGCTGCCGTCTGTGGGGTTGCACAGAGTCGGACATGACTGAAGCGACTTAGCAGTAGCAGCAGGATAAGTATTCTTACATTTTTAAATCCTTCCAAATTTTCTTAGCATTTTCATTTATCTCTTTTTAAAATTAACTTTAGAATAGCTGAAAAGTTTCTAAAGAAACAGTACTTCAATATTGAATAAAAATACATGGATATTATAGATTATTTTGAAGAAAGTGAATGATAGTAAAATATTAAGTATTGGTAACCAAAACATGGCATGCATTTGCATTTATTTAAATTATATTTAATGTTCTTAAGAATATTTTAGTTTTCTTTTATATACCTGATTAAGGATATTTCTTAACCAGTTTATTCCTACATATTTTATTTTTATGTTTTTACTACTATTTTTAATACTTAACTTTTTTGACAAATTTGGATAATTATTATGTGAAGAATATCTTCTTATTTACAGTTTCTGGGAGATTTAAAACAATATTTTAAAGTCAGGTATAGGTCTTAAATTTAATCAAATATGTTTTAACATCTATTGGGACTTGACTCATTGAAAGAAATCAATGTATTTGCCAATACTGAATTGAATATGTTCTTGGAGTTCATCTCACTTGGTTATATTGTATTAATCTTTTGATGTACTGCTAATTCTCTCTGCTAATATATCATTATCATGCCTATATATATATATATATATATATATATATAATACCAAAGTCTTTGACTGTGTGGATCACAATAAACTGTGGAAAATTCTGAAAGAGATGGGAATACCAGACCACCTGACCTGCCTCTTGAGAAATCTGTATGCAGGTCAGGAAGCAACAGTTAGAACTGGACATGGAACAACAGACTGGTTGTAAATTGGGAAAGGAGTACATCCAGGCTGTATATTGTCACCCTGCTTATTTAACTTATATGCAGAGTACATCATCAGAAATGCTGGGCTGGATGAAGCACAAGCTGGAATCAAGATTACTGGGAGAAATATCAATAACCTCAGATATGCAGATG
>NW_011494807.1:2473682-2475083 GCF_000754665.1 Bison bison bison | reverse complement strand
CAAGGAGATCCAACCAGTCCATCCTAAAGGAGATCAGTCCTGGGTGTTCATTGGCAGGACTGATGTTGAAGCTGAAACTCCAATACTTGGCCACCTGATGTGAAGAGCTGACTCATTTGAAAAGACCCTGATGCTGGGAAGGATTGGGGGCAGGAGGAGAAGGGGACAACAGAGGATGAGATGGTTGGATGGCATCACCGACACAATGGACATGAGTTTGGGTAAACTCCGGGAGTTGGTGAGGGACAGGGAGGCCTGGCGTGCTGCAGTCCATGGGGTTGCAAAGAGTCAGATATGACTGAGCGACTGAACTGAACTGAACTGAACTGAAATATCATTCACAGTTTTGGTGAGGAAAGAGAGAGGGGAAGAGAGAGGGGAAAGAATTTGTTTGATGTAACTATCACACATATGCTAGGGTCATAAAAGAATTTGAAGAGAATTCCTTATTTTGTGTTGCTCTGGAACAAATTCAAATCATGTTGGAGTAATCTGTCCCTTGGAAGAATGAAAATAATTTCCAAAAATACCTTCTGTGTCAGAAGCTTTTTGGAGAACTTTAACAACATTCACAATTTCTTGCACAATTTATAGTCTATTTCCTCTAAAATTGAAGTTTTAAAATTTACTAATATAAAGTTATGCAAAATATTTTCTTATGATGATTTTCTCTTTATTATAGTCATTTCTCCTTTTCATTTATTTATTTTATGAATTCATTCTCTTGTGTTCTTGCTCATATTTTGTAGTGGTAAATTATTTATTTTATTGTGTTTGATTCTCCCATCCACTTAGAACCAAGTCTTGAATTAATTTATGATTTCTATCATTTTTCTCATAGATTTTTGCTTCTCATTAAAAAATTTTTTTTCCTTGTGTATTTCTAAAGTTTATTTTGGATTTATTTTTCTAGCATAACAAGTGGCACATTATTTGCTTATTTCCATTCTTTTAGTAATATAAATATATATAGTTAAATCTTTTTCTCACTTATTTTTCAGACACCCTGTAATTGTGATGTTATTATTTACTTTATGTGAGGACAATTTTATATAAAAAAAATTGTTTTGTTCCTAATTTTCTTATTTGATTCTAGCACTGAATGTATTTTTTGTTGGAGAATTTTGCTTATAGTATTTCTACTTTGGGGAACTTAGTATTTTTTTTTTTTTATTTTAAAAGGTTTGATAAATATTTGTGAATATCTATGGGTCCTTCGAAGAGTCGGACACAACTGAGTGACTTCACTTTCACTTTTCATTTTCCTGCACTGGAGAAGGAAATGGCAACCCACTCTAATGTTCTTGCCTGGAGAATCCCAGGGATGGGGGAGCCTGGTGGGCTGCTGTCTATGGGGTTGCACAGAGTTTGACACGACTGAAGTAACTTAGCAGCAGCAGC
>NW_011494807.1:2473340-2473582 GCF_000754665.1 Bison bison bison | reverse complement strand
CAGCCATGAAATTAAAAGACGCTTACTCCTTGGAAGGAAAGTTCTGACCAACCTAGATAGCATATTCAAAAGCAGAGACATTACTTTGCCAACAAAGGACCGTCTACTCAAGGCTATGGTTTTTCCAGTGGTCATGTATGGATGTGAGAGTTGGACTGTGAAGAAGGCTGAGTGCCGAAGAATTGATGCTTTTGAACTGTGGTGTTGGAGAAGACTCTTGAGAGTCCCTTGGACTGGAAGGA
>NW_011494807.1:2438177-2473240 GCF_000754665.1 Bison bison bison | reverse complement strand
TCATGCATTGGAGAAGGAAATGGCAACCCACTCCAGTACTCTTGCTTGGAGAATCCCAGGGATGGGGGAGCCTGGTGGGCTGCTGTCTATGGGGTTGCACAGAGTTTGACACGACTGAAGTAACTTAGCAGCAGCAGCATGGGTCCTTGAAAAAATGATGCTTTTCTTTGTTTCTAGGGTTTGATATTAGATATCTACATATTTATTAAATACTATTATACATATTGCTATTCAATCTGCTATATTTTCTTTTTTCTTTATTATCCATAAAGTACAGAAAGTGAAGTGTTGCCTTTCATTATTGTTGTGTTCTTAGAAATATATCATTTATCTTCAGTAATTTTATATTTTATTCATATTTTTGCTCATAAGGAATAATTATAATTTCTCTTTGTATTTTAACCTACATCAAGTAACATGAGTCTTTTAGTTTGCATTCACTTCTGCTTGATATTAGTATAAAGTTTCCTGTCAGCATTTTGTTTATTTAGTAGAGTATTATGCTGTTTACTTTTATCATCAAGCTAACATATTAGAGTTTTTTCATACCAATGGTCTTTTCTGCTTTTAATGTCTTGCATCTCCTTTATTTGCTACCTTCTTCTTTGATGTTTGAAAAAATATACGGACAATTTTAAATTCAAAAAGCAGTTGTGGTTAGTTTTAAATAATTTGCTTAAATCTACAGTTCTCAATATATCAACTTTCATTTAAAGTACAATTATTTATCCTCACTTTGAGCAATTAAGAAATAAATGTTAATTTTGACAATCATCATTTTTGTTTCTAAGTCCTTACTCTCATTTCTCTTGCTCTAAACTTAGAATGGCTGATACACAAATTGTTTTATTATTAACTTGTGCAGTAATTTTACCTCCAAGTTGGTGGTCTGAAGAAATACCTATTATGCTGCTGAAAACAGAGACAAGGGACTAGCAACTGCAACCATCGTTCAAATACACAAATTTTATAACATATTTCTGATTGGTCACTTTGCCTCATTACCTTGCCTGACAAAAGGCACTATTTCAAAACTGAAAAAATTGTTAGTATGAATGACCCACTCTTATTTTGTGCCACCTTGTAGCTTTCAGTGGCTGTAGCCAATATATTTTAGTTCACAGTCCCCCTTCTCATTAAAATTCAAAAGAGGAAAATGTAATCAGCCTTATTCCTGTACAAACAACAAAACAAAACCACTGGAGGATAATGCTCCATTCGACTTTGACAGTGGAAACCTATCCTATGTTGATTAAGCAATGATGTAGCTTGGTTCCTTTCTTATTTTTTGAATTGTAATATTTCTTATGGCATTATATTAAAAATTAACTCATGGCAGGGGATAAGGGAGAGAATAGGAATGAAGTATATTTTCCCACCTACCCAAATTGTGACCAACTGGCAGAAAATATTGAACATGTCAGCATGTCACCCTGCTTTGACTCAGAACGAAAGTAATAGCCTTTGGTCCTGTCTAGTCTCCAAGCAGCAGAATGAATTCTGACAATCACACCTTTTTCTCTGTGGGTTTACCTTTCTGGCTGTGTGTGTGTGGGTAAGAGAGAGAGAGAGAGTGAGAGAGAGAGAGAAAGAATCCTTATGTGTACATAGATGCCTACAGGAAATGTATTGTTTCAATCCCTCTGTTCACATGTAATCAACATTCCCACTCTTCTCACACTGAATTTTGGAAAGTGAGCCATTGCAGTGCCCCACGTCTGCTTTAATTAGCCAAAGAATCAGAACTGGGAGACTGACTCTTCTAAGGGATGTTTCAGCGTGGTATGGCTAAGAAGTTTGCATGGCAACAGAGTGATTTAGGAGCAATGCCCTGTTTTTTCTCTCTGCTTTGGAAACTGAAAGGGTTGTTCCCTTTTATCTTTTTTCCTGTTACTGTTAAATTTTATTAACTATATATAAAGTATTAGAAACCTTTTGGATCTGATTATGATTTTGGTCCAGAAAATGTATAATCCCCAATGAAGAATATATTAAAAGAGTCAACTCTTTTCCAAAACTGTATAATCAGACGTTAGTATATGAATAGCTTTTGGCTTGGCTAGAAAACATGTCTCTTTACCCCATCTTTTTTTACTTAAGCTATAAACTTTCAGAGTAATTTGTCTCCTTTATCAGGGTCCTTGCAAGAAATAGCTGGCACGTTCAAGCCAGATAACTTGAGGATCACTTACAAAGAGACCTTTACAAAGGTACAAGCAGAGGTACAGAGAAACCAGAAGGAATGGCGTGGTACCCCAGGCCCGAGAAGGCACGGGGGACATTGCTACTGGAACAGGGGAAAAACGAAGGGGTAAAGAAGGCCTCTTACAAGCGCTGAGATTTTCAGTTAAGTAACATGGCCAGCCCAAATCAGCCTGCAGGGAGGAAATGGAAGTAAATGCCTGAACCTCATTCTCTTCTTTCCCTCCAGTCTCCTGATGGTGCTCCCACTGGTCAACACTACCAGATCTCAGAGGGCAAGAGAGCCTGTAATGCTGAGGTTTAAGTCAGCCCCTGGTGTGCAGAGCATGACAGAAAGGGTAAAGGGCAACTGCAAGACATTTAGCACAATGCTATTAAAATCAACCAATATCTATTCAATGACTACATGTGAGGAATTCCTCATTTCCAAGATTTCATCATTTACATGAATTGGAATCCAAGAATTTCCCATGAAAATTGAATCTTTAGGTGTAGGGGATTATTACAGTAAAGTATAAGTAAATAGATGTGTGTTGTCCTAAGATGTGTATTCCAATACTGACGTCATCATGTTCTAGTTTATAACTTTGGGTGAGTCACTTCCCATTCTTTGTATTCAGTGGTATCTATCAGGATGGTGATGATAGTCACATCTTTTTTACTTGTGTCACAGGATCATTGCTAGTATAAAGTTATCTAGTGGATAAGAAAACACTCTATATACTGTAATAAACTTTAATTTTAATTTACTTTAGAAACATTTCTCTGAAGCCATGACATTTCCAGTCTCTTTACAAATCAAACTTCCCTCCTTTCCAAAGGAGGTACTCTTGTCCAGATTGGTTGGTTGTTTAACAGTTTAGACATTTATACCTCATGGAGCTGAATGAGAACTCAGAGTGTACACACAGACTTTCCCCAGAGAATTCCCAATTTCCTTCATCACATCAAGGAAATCTTATAAATAATGTCATATATATATAGAGTGCTTTGCTCATTAATTACATACGGTTACCTCCAGAAAGAAGATTTGGCTTGTCAAGAGTACTGCTGATTTGGCTCTCACTAGGGAAGTGAAGAGATGATGCAACAGCCATTGCATTAAGGACTTTCAGGTATTGTCTTCCTATCTCTCTCCCTCTGAAACCCTGAACTGGTTCCAGATGTTATGGAAAGTGCAATCCACAGGTATTTGGGGAGGTATATTCTGTGACTAGTTTAGCAACAAAAGAGTATCTGAATTTTGGAAGACTTTAACAAACTTCAGAAATATAAGTAGATAAAATAAAGCAAAGCAAACAAAAAATTCTTATATGGGATAGAAAAAGGAAAGAAACCAAGACAAAAAAAAAAACAAAACAAAAAACTAACTACTTTGAAATTTAAAAACACATACAAAAGCAATAGTAATAATAAATATAGGCTTAAAAGTATTTAATAAGGTAAAAATTAAATATAAATGAACTAGTAAATACAAACCAGAAAAAGAACAAAAAACACACCCAAAGAAAGTATAAGAGGAGTCAAAAGAAACAATTAAAAGCACAATAGAATATATATTTAATGTCAAATGTCAACTCTCTGAAAATACCAATAAACAACCCTTTTGTAACCAGATCAAGAATTAAAAAAATAGGAAACTGTAATTACAGATTTTTTTTTTAATAAGAGAACATTTTTACAAAGTAGCTTTTAAAATTGGAATGAATGGCTTTTCCATAAAAAAAATAAAATTTCAGTGAAGTTAAAAACAGAATAGACCAGCAGCAATGCTGCTAAGTCGCTTCAGTCGTGTCCGACTCTGTGCGACCCCATAGACGGCAGCCCACCAGGCTCCCCCGTCCCTGGGATTCTCCAGGCAAGAACACTGGAGTGGGTTGCCATTTCCTCCTTCAATGTATGTAAATGAAAAGTGAAAGTGAAGTCGCTCAGTCGTGTCCGACTCTTCGCGATCCCGTGGACTGCAGCCCACCAGGCTCCTCCGTCTGTGGGATTTTCCAGGCAAGAGTACTGGAGTGGGGTGCCATTGCCTTCTCCGACCAGCAGCAATAGACAAATGTAAAATATAGACAAAATCCAGGACCAAAACATTTTATAGATAGATTCTACAAAATCAGACCAGACTATTGAGAGACTGCCAAAGTGGAACTCTTATAAAGCTAGATGAAAAAATCCTTCAATATAATATCAGCATTTTTGTTGAGGTACAATTCACATAGAATATTGTTTAGTTTCAGATGTACAACATGATTTAATATTTGTATATATTGCAAAATGGTCACCACAATAAGTGACGTTTGTCACCCTACGTGCATGCATGCTTAGTCGCTTTAGTTGCGTTCGGCTCTTTGCAATCCTATGGACTGTAAACCTCCAGGCTCCTCTGTCCATGGGGATTCTCCAGGCAAGAATACTGGAGTGGGTTGCCATGCCCTCCTCCAGGGGATCTTCCTGACCCAGGGATCGAAACCACATCTCTTATGTCTCTTGCATTGGCAGGCGGATTCTTTACCACTAGCACCACCCGGGAAGCCCATCTGTCACCACCTACAATTGTAAAAGGAATCAGCACTCTTAGTAAAGAATTTCATTAAAATAATAATATATATCATGATCAAAAAGGGTTTAACACAGTATTGCTAAATATTGGAAAAGTGATAGATAAACGCATCAATGGAACAGTATAAGGAATCCAGAATCCAGAAATGCGTTTATGTGTGTATGCCTACAATGGAGTAGGCAAAAAGTGGTGTTGGGACAACTGACTGTCCTTAAAAAAAGGTTAGATTCATACTTCAGACAATTTTCAATTTGAATAACAAGTATAAAACAAGAATAATATATATTATGACCAAAAAATATTAAAGTAATAATGCCAGATATTGGAAAATTAATAATCAAATTGATTGATAGAAAAGAATGGGCAATTCAGAAACAAATTCTTATGAAAAATGATGTACTATATACATCATGATGTAATATACATCAAATATGTATATATATATCATATATGTACTATCTAATAAATGGTGCTTAAATAATTAAACATCCTGGAGTGTGAAGTCAAGTGGACCTTAGGAAGCATTACTATGAACAAAGCTAGTGGAGGTGATGAAGTTTCCACTGACCTATTTCAAATCCCAAAAGGTGATGCTGTGAAAGTGCTGCACTCAATATGCCAACAAATTTGAAAAACTCAGCAGTGGCCACAGGACTGGAAAAGGTCTATTTTCATTCCAATCTCAAAAATGGGCAATGACAAAGAATATGCAAACTACCACACAACTGTTCTCATTTCACATGCCAGCAAGGTCATACTCAAAATCTTCCAAGCTAGGCTTTAACAGTACCTGACCTGAGAACTTCCAGATGTACAAACTGGATTTAAAAAAGGCAGAGGAACCAGAGATCAAATTGCCAACATCTGTTGGATCATAGACAAAGCAAGAGAATTCCAGAAAAACATCTACTTCTGCTTCATTGACTACACTAAAGCCTTTGACTGTGGATTTCAACAAACTGGAAAATTCTTCAAGAGATGGGAATACCAGATCACCTTGCCTGCCTCCTGAGGAAATGTGTATGCAGGGCAAGAAGCAACAGTTACAACTAGACATGGAACAATGGACTGGTTCTGAACTGGGAAAGGAGTGCATCAAAGATGTATATTGTTACCTGTTTTCTTGACTTATATACAGAGGACATCATGAGAAATGCCAGGCTGGATGAAGCACAAGCTGGCATCAAGATTGTCGGGAGAAATATCAACAACCTCAGATATTCAGATGACACCACCCTTATGGTGGAAAGTGATAAGGAACTAGAGCCTCTTGATGAAAGTGAAAGAGGAGAGTGAAAAAGTTGGCTTAAAGCTCAACATTCAAAAAACTAAGATCATGGCATCTGGTCCCATCACTTCATGCAAATAGGAGAAAAATGGAAAAAGTGACAGACTATTTTCTTGGGCTCCAAAATCACTATGGATGGTGACTACAGCCATGTAATTAAAAGACGCTTGCTCTTTGGGAAAAAAGCTATGACAAACCTAGACAGCATATTAAAAAGAAAAGACATCACTTTGCCAACAATGGTACTATGCTGTGCTTAATCGCTCAGTTGTGTCCAACTCTTTGCAACCCTGTGGACTGCAGCCCATCAGGTGCCTCTGTCCATGGGGATTCTCCAGGCAAGAATACTGAAGTGGGTTGCCATGCCCTCTTCCTGGGGATCTTCCTGACAAAGAGATCAAACCCAGGTTTCCCACATTGCTGGCACATTCTTTAACATCTGAGCCACCAGGGAAGCCCTGTTGACAAAGGTTCATATAGTCAAAGCTATGATTTTTCCAGTAGTCATGTAAGGATGTGAGAGCTGGACCATAAGAAGACTGAGCACTGAAGAACTGATGCTTTCAAATTCTTGTGCTGGAGAAGACTCTTGAGAGTTCCTTGGACAGCAAGTAGATCAAACCAGTCAATCCTAAAGGAAATCAACCTTAAATATTCATTGGGAAGACTGATGCTGAAGTTGAAGCTCCAATACTTAGGCTACCTAGTGTGAAGAACTGACTCATTGGAAAAGACCCTGATGCTGGGAAAGACTGAAGGCAGGAGGAGAAGGGGATGACAGAGGTTGAGGTGGTTGGATGGCATCATCGACTCAATGGAAATGAGCTTGAGCAAACTCTAGAAGATAGTGAAAGACAGGGAAGCCTGGCAATGCTGCAGTCCATGGGGTCGAAAGAGTCAGACATGACTGAGCGACTGAACAACAATATTTAAAGTAGAAAAAAAAAGTAAAGTTAGATCTCTATTTTATCCAATACTAAAAAAAAATAAAAAATGAATTTTAGTTTGCTTAATAAGTAAGGTTAAAACAAAACAAAAAGACAAACAAAAGAGCTTTGAAAGTCCAACTCTTTTCAACCCCATGGACTGTAGCTTGCCAGGCTCCTCTGTCCATGGGATTCTCCAGCCAAGAATACTGGAGCAGGTTGCCATTTCCTTCTCCAGGGGATCTTCCTGACCCAGGGATCAAACCCAAGTCTCCTGCATTATAGGCAGATTCTTTACCTTCTGAGCCATTTTATATGTATATAATCTTTCGATAAAGAATACTTCTTTAAAAAAAAAACACAAAAAATCAGAATTCCTGATGAAAAGACAAAAGTTTTTCTATATAAAACTTATGAACCTTTTTGGATGTTTTGTTATTGGCATGACACAAAAGCTCCATCCACATATACCCCATTTCTCTCACTGACTGAAAATTCTGGGCAAAATACAAAACAACTTGAAGACTGAAAAGTAGACAAAAATAGGCAGCTTGTAGAAAGGAGTCATAACTTGGAGAAGTGACTGCACAGGGATAAGATTCTCATTGTTTTGCTTTTGTCCCTCTTTTCTCTTGTGGCTTTGCCCCCTCCGCAAAGTCTTAGAGTGCTGCAGGAGCGGCAACACTGTAAGTGGCTAAAACTCCAAGGAACATCCTGTATTTCTGGCCAGAGGAATGAGGAAAATGAGTGTCCAGGGACTGGAGAGTGAAAGGAGAATCCCAGAGGGACGACCTGGAGAGGAACGTGCACGGATTCTCAGTGCGAACCGGCACTGTACAACGTCAGGTTCAGCCCTGACGGATGGAAGATGTTAATACCCGTCTCTCACCACATGATAGGACAAGGAGAGAAAACCCCTGTACAGATGCAGACAGTCTGAACAACACTCTCAGCCATCTTGATCTAATTTATAGAACACTGCATTCAAAAACTAGAGAATTCTACACATTTTCCCCCCAAGTGTTCATAGAACACTGACGATGATAGACTGTATGGTGCTGCTGCTGCTAAGCCGCTTCAGTCCTGTCGGACTCTGTGCGACCCTATAGACGGCAGCCCACCAGGCTCCCCGGTCCCTGGGATTCTCTAGGCAAGAACACTGGAGTGGGTTGCCATTGCCTTCAGGGCCATATATAACATGTTTTTATCAAATTTAAAGGATGAACATTATACAAAGTGAATTTGCTGACCACAGTGGAAATTAGAAATCAAGATTAATAATGTATCTTAGGAAAACACTAAATATTTGGAAATTAAGTAATAGTCACAGGTTAAAGATGAAATCAGAAGGATAGAAAATATTTTGAATCAAATGACAATGAAAATACAACATATCAAAATCTGTGGGATGCTGCTAGAGCAGTGGTGAGAGGAAAACATTGCTTTAAACAGTTATATTAGAAAGAAGGAAGATCTAATAGCAAAGACCAGAGTTTCACTTCAAGAAAATGAAGAGCAAAATAAACCCAAAGTAGGGAGAAGGAAAGAAATAATAATGAACAGAAATCAATGAAAGGAAAATGAACAATAGAGAAACTGCTTAGCAAACCAAAAACTGGTTCTATGAAAAAATCAACAAAATTGACAAAGCTCTAGCTAGACTGATCATAAAGAAAAAAAGAGGAAGAGAAATAATGTCATCCATATGAGCAATGAAAAGGTGTTATCAACACTGCAGATATTAAAGAACAATAATAATGCTAGGAATAACTTTATGCCAAAATAGGAATATTGAAATGAATACATTTCCTAAAAAATACAACATATCAAAATTGACTTAAGAAAAAAAATGATATAAATAGCTCTATATTTATTAAAGCAATTAACTTTGTTATCAAAACTTTCTTAAGAAGAACAAGTTCAGGTCTAGATAAATTTACTGGTGAATTCTATAAAACACTGAAGAAAGAAATAACATGCCAATCTTATTCAAATATAGTGAAAATTAGAGGAGGAGGAATCACTTCCCAACAGTTTAGTAAAGAGAGTTTGTATGTTCAATTGCTCTTTGGCAACATTGCCAATGCAATTCAATGGGAAAAAGAATTTTTTTTTAAACTAACAGCGCTGAATCAAATGGATATCCACAGGGGGAAAAACAAGCATCAGTCCTCACATCATATGACACCCAACATGTAACTCCAAAAGGGCCACAGATACAAATACAATATACAAAAGGACAAACTAGAAGAAAATATCTTTGCAATATTAGGGTAGTTTTCTATCCTAGATAGAATATTGAAAGCATGATACGTGAGGGAAAAATTGATTAGTCAAAAGTCTTCAAAAATTGAAAACCTTTTCTTATTGACAGATGCCAATGAGACAACAAAAAGGCAAGTCATGGATGATGAAAGAAACTATTGGCAAACTAGATATCAGACAAAGGACATGTATCCAGAAGACATAAATCACTTGTAACTCAACTATAAAGACTAAAACCTAAAAAGAAAATGGAAAATTTGAAGAGCTACTTTACAAAAGAGGCTATACAAACATCTAATAAGGGCATGAAATGATAATCAATAACATCATTAGTCATCAAGCAAATATTACAATGAGATATAACTATATATTCATTAGAATGACTAAAATTTTTTTAAAAACTGGCCATACCAAGAGTTAGTAAAAATGTGGCAAAACTAGAACTCTTATAGTACTGCTGCCAAGAACAAAAATGGTGTAATTACAGGGAGAAAAAAGGAACCACAAAGCAGTGATCCCTAGCCACCTGTTCTCATTCACAGTGAAACCACTTAAAAGAGTCTATATCTGCTTTCCAAATTCTCTGGTGATATATAAACATCTTATATATGTTGTTTATAAGGTACTCATTATATGGTATTCTGTCTTAGCTTGAATGGACTAAGAGAGAAATTGGTAGCAAAAGTTAGGTGTTGCTATAACAAAGGCCCAAAACTCATTGGAAAAGACCCTGATGCTGGGAAAGACTGAAGATGGGAGGAGAAGTGGGCAACAGAGGATGCGATGGTTGGATGGCATCACCAACTTGATATACATGAGTCTGAGCAAGCTCTAAGAGTTGGTGATAGACAGGGCAGCCTGGAGTGCTAAAGTCCATGGGGTCGCAAAGAGTCAGACACAACTGAGTGACTAAACTTAAAAGTATAGAAGTAGTTTTAGAACTTGGTAATGAGTGAAGGCTGGAAGAGTTTTGAGGTGCATGCTAGAAAAGTCTTACATTGCTATGAACAGACCATTAAGGGTGATTCTGGTAAGAGCTGTTCTGGGAAGGGTGATTCAGGAGAGGAGAGCCTCATTTTTCTTAGAGAATATCTGAGTAATCCTGACCAGGACACTGGTAGAAATGTGAACCATAAAGGTCATTCTGATGAGGTCTCAGACAGAAATGAAGAGCTTGCTACTAAAAACTGGAGAAAAGATAATCCTTGTAATAAAGTGTCTAATACCTTGACTGAACTGTGCTCCTGTTCTGGTGTTTCATGGAAGGTAGAATTTGCAAACCATGAAATAGAATATTTAGCTGAAGCAATTTCTAAGCAGAGCACTGAAGATGAGGCTTGGATCCTTCTGAATGCCCATAGGACAATGTGAGAAGAGAGAAATGACTTGAAGATGGAATTGTCCTGCCAAAAGGAAGCAGAACTTAGAGAATGGACACATTCTCAGCCTACCCATATTGCAAAAATTGAAAAAGTGTGTTCGGGAGAGAGCACTAAGGGTGTGGTTAAGCATCTCTTTGATAAGGAGATTGGTGTGTATTTGCACCATGGATTTCATCAGCAACCTTGGCAGGAAAGCTACCAGTTTGAGCTGAGGAGGAAGGAGAGGAAGGATGAAGGAAGATCAGATGGCCGGACTTCTGGAATTTTACAGGATGAAACACTAGAAATATTTGATCATGAACGTGCATTGTTCTTCGAGACAAGGGAATAATAACCCTGAAGACAATTCAGAGATCAACAGGGTCACCCTCTTGGTTTCAAAAGGAGACTATCACCTCACTTTTGAAAGGACAGATAGCCTCTGCTCAAAGCCCTGGGGGTGGGGTTTCCCAGAGCAACCTGGGGGTCCCACCCAGCCCTGGCAAAGCTTCAGGGGCAAGACCATCCCCCCCCCACCCCCAAAGTGGGGCTACGAGATGGAACTTTTGCCCTAGTGTCTGGAAGGTGAGACCTTTGTTCCACCTAGACCTGGAGGGCAGAGCATCAAGCCAAAGAGGATTGTACTCAAGCCTTAGATCTCATGGAACATGTCTTAGAGTTTGGACTTATTTGGGGCCTTTTATCCCTTTTTGTCTTTCCTATTTCTCCCCTTTGAGATGGAAGCATCTGTTTACTCTGACCTTCTTGTGGTGCCTGTCAGGCCACACATGTTCCTACCATTGGTCCTTCGCAATCGCTGCCCCTACTGTGTCAGTAGTCTCCATCCCCAGGCCTTGGAAAGGACTGCAGTCACTTCTCAATTTTATGCTCAAATATCTCACAAGACACTTCCCTGATGACCTTGTCTAAATAGAACTCCCAACATGCTCATCATTCTTAGTCTCCTATTCTGTCTTGTTCTTCTTCAAAGAAAAATGTTTATTTTATTCCCCCTTCCACTCTGTCAATGAAAGACCCAGGAGTTCCAGGATTTTATGTTTCCCATTTACTGTTATGGTCTCAGTGCCTGGAACATGGTAGGTACTCAATAAACACTTGCTCTCTGCTCGTTTATTTATTTCAGCACTAGTTGTTTTCTAACGAGAATTGTGTGGTTCACTCTAATTCTCAAATGTTTGCTATCCCCTCCTACTTCTCCATCTTCCCTGCGGGATTCAGACATGGCTGAGGCACCCTCCCTGGACAGAAGCTTTAAGAGCCGGCACACAGCTCAGCATGCCTTGTTTGCTGCTCCACCACAATCACCAATGATGTTCTAGACAGAGGCGGCTCTGTCAGCCTGAGCCCCAGAGAAAATGCTGTGGAGCAAAGCCACCATCGATCATGTGGATCTGTGGCATGTATAGTAAATAAACTTTGCTATATTAAGCCACTGAGATTTGGGGGCTGTTCGTTTCTACAGTATAACCTAATTTATCCTGACTGGTACAGACACCTATGCAACCATAGGGCCCAAGAGGATCTAAAACATGTTTGACACATTGTGTAAGCTTGCCCGAGTTGGCTCTTCCTGAACAACCTAGTGTTTTGCCATCACAACATTTTCTTTAAAAAGAGAGAGTCAAACAAAGAAAAGCACTGGGACATTTAGTTTGGCGTCATCAGAAGTTATTTTCTTTCTTCATGCTTTCATGAAAAAGCATTACAGGAAAAAGCGAAGTAGCTTATGGATTTAAAAACTGTTTCCCACACATGGCATAACTTAAAATTGAATAAGAAACTTATAAATAAAACTGATTCTAAAGCTTTGCTTCAGGCCAATTGAATAAGAATCCCTGGGACTGGTGTCTTCAAATCTGCATTATTTTTAAAGTTATTTAACTGATGATGATGTAGCTAGTCCAAAAACCAGTTCTCAGGGTAAATGTCTCTATACTTACAACCCTAGGACATACAGGGAAATGTACAGATCAGCAAGAGTCCCTAGTCTATCCAACTTAAAAATACAACCATGGAGAAGGAGATGACAACCCACTCCAGCATTCTTGCCTGGAGAATTTCATGGACAGAGAAGCCTGGCGGGCTACAGTCTATACAGTCCGTGGGGTCACAAAGAGTCGGACATGACTGAGCGACTAACACACTTGAAACTATATGACATTTGAATTTGTTTTAAAAGAACCAAGCAAGAGAACACAAGTGGAGGTGAAGAAAAGACTGACCATAAATTGATAACTGTTGGATCTGAATAGGGGTTCAAAGGAATTCACTATACTATTCTCTCAACTTTCTCATGTTTGAAATTTCTATAACAAATTTTTAACGTTTAGAAAAAGGAAAAAATCCAGCATCTTGCAGATGAATGGATAAAGAAGATCGGTACATTATATACAAGGAAATATTACTAAGCCATTAAAAAGAATGAAATAATGCCATTTGTAGCACATGGATGGACTTAGAGATTGTTATGCTGAGTGTAAGCCAAACAGAAAAGGAGAAATATCAAATGACATCCCTTATATGCTGAATCTAAAAAGAATTGATACAAATGAACTTATTTACAAAACAGGAAAGACTTAGAGAATGAACTTATAGATATAGCGGGAGAAGGATGAGGGAAAGAGATAGGAAGTTTGGGATGGACATGTACACTCTGCTATATTTAAAATGGATAACCAACAAGGACCTACTGTATAGCACAGGGAACTCTGCTCAATGGTATGTGGCAGCCTGGATGCGAGGGGAGTTTGGGGGAGAATGGATACATGTATATGTGTTGCTGAGTCCCTTCCCTGTTCACCTGAAACTGTCACAATATTGTTTGTTAATTGGCTACACTCCAATATAAAATTAAAAGCTTAAACACACACACACACACACAAACATCCCAAGATATGGCTTCTATAATCCCTCATTGAATTGCTATGCTTCAAATTGTCAGTGGGAATTTCTGGAAGATAACTTTCTAAAAAGGAAAATATTTGTTTTAGCTTCAGTGGTCATTAAATGGAAATGGCTTACACTGGGCAAAATTCTCAAGACAGCGTCACTTGGATTGTCTCATAGAAGTAGACAGAACTAAGAATTCCATTTATAAACTCACTACAATTGTTTTCTATTTAGATATTGTAAGATTGACTTGGATCTAGCAGGAGAATTTCCTTTATGAATACAATATGAGTTTGTTTCTTCTATTATTTTATAAGCTATAATTCAGATAAAATAGAACCAGTTACCAGGAGTCTTTCAGGAAACACCAAAATGTTACTGTTAGATGCCAGAAACTGCCAGAGTCAGATGTGAAGAAATAAATTGAACTCCATGTGGATATTTCCATGTTGGTATTTCCAAATACAGGCAATATAATAAGATCTTGAATCTTACACAAAACGGCTTTTTACCCCCATCCATACCTCATCCCAGGAGTCCCTCCTCCTCACAGGGATGAAGAAATGAAAGAAAGGGTTGCAGCTTTTGAACTTTTGTTTGATGGCAGGGTTGTGCTAAGTCAATTCAGTCGTGTCCGACTCTGTGATCCCCTGGACTGTAGCCCACCAGGCTCCTCTGTCCATGGGGATTCTCTAGGCAAAATGCTGGAGTGGGTTGCCATTCCCCTCTCCAGGAGATCTTCCTGACTCAGGGATCAAACCCACGTCTCTTACATCTCACTGCATTGGCAGGCAGGTTCTTTACCACTAGTGCCACAGGGTTGAAGTTGTCATAAAATTAAAACATTGAAGGAGTGGGCATTTGTGCTACCAACAGAGTTGGAGAAAACACACTCACTCTCCAATGCCCTGAAACGAAACAAGGCGTCTGACACCAGTTTGTAATGTATTTGCTTTTAGGAGCAAGGGGCAATTGCACTAAACAATCCCTGTGCAAAATGAGCTGGTAGTGTAGTGAAGGTCACTAAGCCAGAAGCAGTATCTGGGAGCCATGTGGTTTGCTGGATTCAAGGATCATCTCTGCCTGGTATGGCAGAAACTCAGCCTCATCCAGGTATCCATGCATCATTCAGGGAAAACAGAAATAAACAACTGCCATTGCTGATAGACGAAGAGAACTGGTCTACCACATCTTGGCTTCTTTGCCTTCATGTTTAGCAATGCAAACACAAATGAGCTTTTTCTTTCCCACGAAGTAACTCATTAGTAGGTAAGTTATTTCAAGTCCTAGTATTACTACAAAGAAAAATAAATTCCTTTCTGGCACCACCTTAAAAGAAAAATTTCAATGGGATTACATTCCTTTAATCTATATGAACATAATAATACCTTCTTTTTTTAACCATTCCTCAGTCAAATCCCTATCACATGCTTTCTTCATTCCCACTTAAAAATAGCTTTTATATCTTGGATTTTATGATTTCACCTTGCCAAGACTAGGCAAAAGTACAGACTTTGGTCAATTATCTGCATTATTTGGCATAAGTTACAAATTAAAACACAATGTTTGAATTATTCTGAAAACTGGGGAGATAAATATAAATCACATGCATGCAAAGAGAAAGAGACAGAGACAGACAGATATGAAACACACACTATTCCATATAGCTCCAGAGTGCTGGGTGATCCTGCCATTGTGCAATTTTTCTGCTCAAATCAACCTGTGAATTGAATGAAGGTGAGCATCGCCTAGAACCTTATGAAAGTTTCTGCTTTTCCAAAATTTTAATTGAAAATGTTTTTAACTAAGAATTCTTTTGTATGTGTCTCCCTTCTCCTCATAATTTCAAAAAACTTATTTTAAAATTTAACAGATTAGGTGCTTATCATCACAGGCTGTAGTCACCTATGCATGGAGGCATGCTCAGTCGCTTAGTCGTGTCTCTTTCTGACCCTGTGGACTACAGCCAACCCGGCTCCTCTGTCCTTGGGATTTTCCAGGCAAGAATACTGGAGGGGGTTGCCATTTCCTACTCCAGGGCAACTTCCCAGCCCAGGGACCAAACTTGCATCTCCTGCATTAGTAGGTGGGTTCTTTACCACTGAGCCACTCAGGAAGAAAACATTTCTGGGTAAAGTGAAAAAGTTCTTTCAGGTCTTTGGTCTGCCTGTCGGTTTGAGACGTGAAATGTGCCTTTTTAGTCTCACGCTCCCTTCAGCTTCTAATTTCCACATAATTGTCAGCAAATTTTGAGTTATCCTCCAAGATTGTCAATAGAGCAACATCTTTCTTAAAATAAATCATGGAACCTATCCCAAATTCACTTTATCCAGGGGGAAATGTTACTTTATTTGTGTAAAATTTTAAAGAATATATACATTTTAGTTCTTATTTCTTACTTATCTGTAAGTTCCAGCACACAAAAAAAGGAAAAAAGATCTCAATCGTTTAAAAAAATTTGTACTTTTGTAGCAGTTATTTGCTAATCTATACTACATTTAAAATTTGAGAGAACAAAAAAGATCTTTATTAAATCCTTTATTGTACTTTATAGTTCTTCAGTGTTTATTTCATTTATGTTACTTATTATTTATCAAATAATTTTATGTAAATATTTGTAATACGTTATTTCTCATTAACCTACAAGTTCCAAGAAGGCAGGAGAATTTGCCTGTCTTACTTGCCTCTGTGAAATGTAAGTTAATGCATAAATTTAATTGGAAAAATGAATGTGTCTGAAAAACTGAGCCATCTATACAGTAGGGACAGAGACAGTGTTTGCATTTTAGCTAATCACGAACTCTCCAGGCCATTTACAGGAAGTCAATCCTTAGTGCATAGATCAAAGATCTGATAATATTTAGAAAATGGTCTGAGAGCTAAATGCTGTTTTGTCACTTCGTAAAATGCTGCCAAAATAATGAAGGAGAACAGTGATTGAGTGAAGCTATGTCGCACGTACAAAGCATGAGTCTCTGAGAATTTGAGGAAGCAGCGAGACACTGAGCAGTTTCGTGTAGTGTCATAGTGGTTAACACACTGGAATCCTTGTCAGAATACTGTATGCCATCACTTACATGTGGAATCTAAAACGCAAAGCAAACTAGCAAGTAGCAGACGCACAGATACAGAGAACAAAGCAGTGGGTACCAGTGGGGGGGAGGGGCAACATATGGGTAAAGGGAAGCATAAACTACGGGGTGTAAGATAAGCTCAAGGATGTGTTTACAACACAGGGAATATAGCCAACATTGCGGAAGCACTATAGAGGGAAAGTAACCTTTAAAATTCTACAAAAATAAATAAATAATTAAAAAAAATTTTTTAAAGAATCCTTATCAGAAGTTTTGTACATCAGTAAATCTCTCAGAACCATTTTAAATTTCGAACTATGTATCAAGAACTGAGAAAAGGACTGAGATTTTAACTTATATACAGATGAATTAGTTTGCAGTTTCATGTGCTTAGTCGCTCAGTTATGTCTGACTGACTCTTAGCGACCCCACAGACTGCAGCCCACCAGGCTTCTCTGTCTATGGGGATTCTCCAGGCAAGAATACTGGAGTGGGTTGCCATGCCCTCCTCAAGGGGATCTTCCCAACCCAGGGATCAAACCCAGGTCTCCCACATTCGAAGCGGATTTTTAACCATCTGCGCTACTAGGGAAGCCCAGTTTCATAGAGGACCTCTGGATCAGAGACACAGAACAGTTTGTTATACACAGCAAGAGCAGTAACATTTCTATGCTAGTCACTGAACCCTAGGGCACTGGGAGGAAAACCATACTAAAACCATGCAGGAAATAGTTGCACCCCAGGAGGGGAGCCCCAAGCTTAGGGAACCTGAATCTTTTATGACGGGCAGGGAGCAGGGAGATGCTGTTTCCCAAGGCTGTCCACTGGTACACATCCTCAGAAAACAGCCAAGAAGAAAGAACAGTCAGTATGTCCATTTTAAGATGTGCATGTGAGACTCATGGACAATTGTCAACTAACACCATGCCTCTGAAAGATTTCCCCCCACCCCTGGGCCTTCAGTATATTAATAAATATACAGGGGTGGGCACAAAGATACACACAAAAATATCCTCCAGCACTCTATATGGCTCTCCCTCTCTCTCATACACACACACACACACACACACACACACACACACACACACACACACTACTGTCAGAAGGTGGAACAAAAGCGAGTGAAGGTCTACAAAACCACATGGTCAACTAAGAAAGAGGGCAGGAGACGAGCACCCAATCTATCAACTGGCTTTAGGGTATCAGACGCGAGTCACGAGTTGATGCAGAGAACAGAGATGAGGAAAAACTCCAATAAGCTATTCTGCTCTCCTGTCAGAACCTATTGTCTTGGGTGCAAGTTACATCATTTCTCCTTATTTTATTATGACGTAGAGTTTATGAAAGCCAGACTAGCCCTTTAAAGGCTGTTTTAGCTCCACTTAACACACAGCGGCTTTGTTATCCTCAAAGGCCAGAAGAGACCCAAGGATGAGAGTTCAGATATTCCAGGAGTTGCCAGGGTGAAAGAAAAAGAAGAAAAGCCATTTGTCACCTGTCACACAAGGACCCAACACTGCTGACATAGAAATCCTGAGAATCTGGCCTAGTCCTGCTCCTACTGGAGCATTTAGGTTAAAAACAAACAGGATTTCCAAGGTTTGGAATTGGAGGAAGCCTTAGCTGTGCAGGACAATATATTTGTTCTGTAAAAAATAAATAAATAAATAAATGCCTGCTTTTGTTCTTTAGAAAGTCCTTCAAGCCCTCAGGGCACGCAGATAGTAAGTGTAAAGGTTTTTTCAAGGATAATAAAAAGCTCTTGAGGATTTATAAACTGTTTCATCTGTCAGAAACTATTTATGCAGACCTTGGCACATAGAGTGAATTACTCTTATTAAACAAAAATTGAGAAAATTGCTTAAGTCTCACCAGAAGGTACCTGTAGTCCATCAGAAGCTAAGACACTCCATAAGCTATAAACTTAAGAGAAGAGAAATTGCGTGTCTCTGTGGATGTCTGTGGTGAGACGAATGACTCCACAGAGAATGTAGCCCAGCTTTATTCCTCAAGCTGCTTGCTGCGTTGGCTGATTTGTCCATCCTCATCCCCCAGGGAGCTCAGAGAGGGAGGGTGTTTGCAAGGACCACATCCCAAGGGCAGGTGCCCTTTCCATTTCTCAAGTTGCCTCTCTGCCCACACACAGTATGTACGCTGTCGCAGAGCAGGAGCAAACCTATTCAAGCATCATGACAGAGTGCAAGGCCCTGTGCAGAGTGCCCTCCACGGATTATCAACTTCTAGCAACAATCCCACGAGGTCCTGTTATTAACTTCATTGTACAGATGGAGGGATGGAGGCTAGAGGAGGGGGAGGATAGAGGATTGAGGATGGAGAGATTAAAGAATTAGCTGAATCCCATAGCTGTGGTGCTAGATCTGAGATGGCACCTCAGGTAGCCTGCCTCCGGAACAGACTTGTCCTCTTCCTAACGCCACAGACACCTCTGCTTCCAGAAGTCACAGGATCACAGATCCAGCTGGTGATTCCATGGACACACGTGGGAATCTGACTGAACAGTCGTTTCTCACAGTGGCCACTCAGTCCAGACTTAGCTCTCCTCATTTACCTAATTCCAAGCTCCAGTCCTTTCCTCAACCCTTTGTCTCTTTTACCTTTTCCCTCCTCTTTCTGACTTCAGAAGGCCTTAACGGTTCTGATTTTTCATCAGTTTGCCAAATACATTCCCATGAAGTGCTTGGCCCAGGTAGAGGCTCGAGAAATATTTGTTGAGGAAGATTAGAAAGCAGGTAATTCCCATTCTACTGGGCTCATTAGCATCAAAACCACTCATTGCACATGTCCTGCCTCAGGATGTCCCATCTTTGTTCTGTCATCTGAATCCATAAATCCTCACATTTTTACCTTCCAACAACTGCTCCATCCATCTAGGATGACCAGGACAGGATGCCAAACTCACTTGAACTAATGGCCCCATTATACAAACATTTTACAAGTTTTTTTTTTTTTACCCCCAAGTTCTTATTTAAATATTCCATCAACACTTCTAGAACTTCTCCAATCAAAATAATAGTTTTCTAAGACTCCATTGATACCACATATTAGAGCTGCACATGGTTTCTGTGAAATGAGCATCATCCTAGTAGCGATCAGAATAGAGAAAAATGTACACAATCGCTAAATGTTACATAACTTGTGTCTGAAAATGTTACCACATCAAACAATTAATGATATTCATTTATCACTATTTTCCATAGCTTTTTAAGTGGACTTAGCTCCTCTTGGCTGTCTGCCCTGGCTTCTCTCTCTGTCCTGACAGAATACTCCTATGAGCTCTTTTTTTTTTCAGTCCTATTGCCAGTCCTACTGCAGAACGCTAAGGTCTGAGCAGTAAGAATGAGGCAGCTGGGGTCAGCTTTCTCACATAAGGATGCTGTCTACCTTTCAGTTGCTCACTCCCTCACAATCCCAATTCTATATTGAGAAAGGTCACAATATGCTGACATTTTCTTCAAGAAACTGAGAATTCACCTTTAACTTTGGCTCTTTCTCACTCTCACTCTAGTCACGTAATCCTACTTCAAGTGGACCTAAGGAAGGAATTCCACTCCCTTTTATTCAGTCTTGGAGCTCAGAGTCCTAAATGAACTTCAAAATTCTAGACAAATACCAAGGAAATATTCTGGGGTCTAGACAATGGAATTTCACTGAAGGGTTGCATAGACCATGGAGCAGAATCTGTCCAAGTGAATTCTGCCTTTGCAAACACAGGATCTTCTCCTCCACCAACCCTCCATCTCATCACCAGCCAAATCCTTCCTAGATGTTTATCCCCCTCTTCAGACGTCATTAGAGACTCTTCATCAACTCCAACAAGTCTAAGCTCTTCCTGGCTTGTGGGACACTCCATCACTTTGTGCTACCCTTATAAACTGTCCCTGAGCAGATTTTTGAGGTGGAGATCTGCAGGCAGGAAATATAGGGCCTACTTTGGTAAGTGATACCCATGGGGAAGGAGGGAATGCAAGATTGGGCAGAGAGAGAGATGCCAGGCTATGATACAATCACAAGAGAGGCCTTTGTATCCCACTGGAGGCCTGGAGCCAGGACGCCCTGCAGAAACCTTCACTGCGGCCGTAAGGCCCAGCCTTTGCATCAATAAATGACTGGACACACATTGTGCTGGGAAAGAGAATGGGATCTTGTCCCTCAGCTCGCCTCTGAGGGCTCTCAGCTGAGAGACATCATCCATCAACAGTCCCAGCAGCGAGAGGAATGAGTGGCAAGTCCGGAGCGGGGGTCTGAGGGCCTATTATGGCATCTACCATCCATGGTTTTTCTTTCTCCTCTCCATGCCCATTTTTCTCCCAGATCAGCTCTGTCTCATCAACATCTGTAGTCTCATATCCAGAACCCTGGGCTTTTCCTCCCAATAAGCCACTAACCTCTGTTTCACGCATCTGAGTCTCTCTTTGTCTCCTGAGATACTATCTCTTCTTCAGGTCCCAGTTGTTTGCTGCTCTTGCTGAGCACTCTGCTGAACTTCTTCCACCCGTGGCATAAATTAGCACTTAAATAGTGTCTTCAGTGGAACGTTACTCAGTCATGAAAAGGAACACATTTGACCAGTTCTAACGAGGTGGATGAACCTAGAGCCTGTTATAAAGAGTGAAGTAAGTCAGAAAGGGAAAGACAAATATTGTATATTAATGCATATGTATGGAATCTAGAAAGACAGTACTGCTGAACCTGTTTGCAGGGCAGCAATGGAGACACGGACATAGAGAAGATTTGTGGACGGAGTGGCGGGGAGGGGGAAAGGAGAGGGTGGGACAAACTGAGAGAGTAGCACTGAAACATAGACTTTATCATATATAAAATTAGATAGCCAGTGGGAATTTGCTGTATGATGCTGGGAGCTCTGTGACAGCCTAGAGGGGTGGGATGGGGTGGGAAGGAGGTTCAAGAGGGAGGGGACATACGAATACCTATGGCTGATTCATGTTGATGTACGGCAGAATCCAACACAATATTGCAAAGCAATCATCCTCCAATTAAACATAAATTTCAAAATATATACAGTGTCTTTTAGTTTAAGCACCAATGTCATTGGTTCATGTGCCTGGGGATGAGGGGGCAGGAAGCAAGGGAAGAAAATGTATATTTTCTCCTCACTTGGATGATGTACTCCTTGAGGGTAAATACCACAGTTTAACTTCTTGTGTACTATACAACATATGAAGAGTGCTGTGCATATTGAAAATTCACAGTACCTCCACAAAAAGTATATATTTAGCACCTAATTATGTGCCAAGCAAGCAGCACTCTATGCACTGGGGTTTCGATTGTAAATAAGATAAAGGTAATCTCAAGGAGATTGCATTATGCTTATTAAGAACTGGAGGGGCTTTCCAAGTGACTCAGTGGCAAAGAATTCGCCTGTCCATGCAGGAGACTCGGGTTTGACCCCTGGGTCGGAAAGATCTCCTGAGGAGGAAATGGCAACAACCCACTCCAGTAGTCTTGGCTGGAGAATCCCATGAACAGAGGAGCCGGGCGGGCTACAGTCCATGGAGTCACAAGGAGTCAGACATGACTGAGCATGCATGCTGACCTGACACTGATTAAGAACTGGAAGTCAGTTACTTATTTTAACATTTTATCAATCATTATCTAGAATTAATACTTGTAAAAAAACTCTAACATTAAAGTCATATGTCTTCCTTACCTAGTGAAGACATCTTGAGGCAATGAATTAACCTGGAAATGTCAGTGATATAGCATAAATTTGTACTCTTACTGCACTCTGATGAGGATGGGGTGGCACCCCATCATGAAGCTCTGCCAGCTTGAACTCACGGCCTCCCAGTCCTCTTCAACAGGGAAAGAGACCTCTCAAGGCACTGGTTCTTTACTGCCTCATCCCTTCTGCTCTAGTTCATGAAGTATAATTAGGCACCTGGCCTTTAACTAACTGCAAGGGAGACCGAGGAGTGTAATGGAAGGAATAAATAAGCACCAAGCACCAACTGTCTCTGTCATAATAGCCAGGGTCTGTTGAGAACTTCTTTGCGACAGTGCTGTTCTAAGTGCTGAGAGAGTTTTATCCAATTATTCCACTGTGGAGGAGGGTCCACATCAAGAATTGTTCTCAGACCCCAGCTGGGTGTCCTGCAATTCAACCACATTCTGACACTGTCTACCTGAGCAAAGCATCCGATTTCCCAGGTTAAGGGCTCAGTCCTACAAGACTGCTCCCCCCTCCGCCCCCACCCCGCCTCCAACTCAGAGGCCAATTGCAAAGCCAGATAATCACCTGTGCTCCTGTTACAGATTGGAGTTTCCAATAACCCCTTCCCTGGGTCAGTTAATTCACTGGAGCAGCTCAGGGAACTCAGAGAAACATTTTACTTACTAGATTACTAGGTTTTTTGTTTGTTTGTTTTTACATCAGAATGTATACAAAACTCAGGAACAGCCAGATAGAAGAGATGCATAGGGCAAGGAGGCCGTGGAGCTGTTGCCTAGCTGCCCTAGGTCTCTGCTCCAATTGTCCAACCTCCCCCTACTCCTCACCTAGGCCACTTAGCAGGAGTTAACAGAAATCTCTTGAGTTAAAGCTGGAGAAGAAAATGGCAACCCACTCCAGTATTCTTGCCTGGAAAATCTCATGGATGGAGGAGCCTGGCGGACTACAGTCTGTGGGGTTGAGTTCAACACGTCTCAGAAACTAACACTTTCCCCTTCCCTTTCCTTTTAAGTTAAAGGGTGTAGAGATAATAAAGGAAGCTACAAACAAACAAACAAACAAAAAAAACAACAGATGGAACCAGCTGGGACATAGAGGGTGACAGATTTGACCTCCAACAGTCTCATTATACACTGATTTCACTATATTAGCATATTAAATGACACACCATCAACCACAACCAGACATTAAAGGCCAAAGGTCTTCCCCTGTGGCTCATTTGGTAAAGAATCTGCCTTCAATGTTGATGAGCAGTTACTTGAAAATAAAGATATATAATGAATTCGCATTCTTTGTGCTTCCTAGTTTAATGGCTAGTGTGTGATGACAAGCCCTGGTGGCTCAGATGGTAAAGAATGCACTGTGGGAGAGCCAGGTTCCATCCCTGGGCCAGGAAGATCCCCTGGAGAAGGGAGTGGCAACCCACTCCAGTATTCTGGCCTGGAGAATCCCATGGACTGTCCATGGGGTCACAAAGAGTCAGACACAACTGAGTGACTTTCACTTTCATTTTAAGGGCCAAAAACCAATAAATAGAGGGTGGCACCCTACTCCCTGGGAAAAAGCTACTCCTTCCCTAGCTGACTAGTGCATATGCCACCCCATCATTAGCAACCCCCCCGGCTTTGTCTTTACTCTTCAAAATTAAATTCTTCTCACCACTTGGACAAGAAGTTGATCTAAGAACTTAGTTCCCCTCTTCCATTCTTTGGCCACTGAGTAAAGCTTGTGCTGTGTCCAAATTAGCTTTGGTTTCCTTATTTGGGGGCTCAAACCAACTCTAATGGTAAAGGAACCCTCCCCCCACCAAGGCAGAGGCTAAAACCATTCTCCCCATTTCTTCATGCATTCACCAACCTGATAGCTCCCTGAATGCCATCTTGGGGTTTTTCTGGGAGGCTCCATTACACAGACATGATTGATAAAATCATTTAAGTCTCCAAGGTCTCTCCCCTCCCCTGAGGTCAGGGATTGGGGCTGAAAGTGTGTGCTTAATCGCTCAGTGGTGTCCTACTCTTTTCAACTCCATGGTCTGTAGCCCCCCAGGCTCCTCCATCCATGGGATTTTTCAGGCAAGAATACTGAAGTGGGTTGCCATTTCCTTCTCCAGGGAATCAGGGATTGAACCTGGGTCTCCTGTGTCTCCTGCATTGCAGGCGGGTTCTTTACCCCCTTAGCCACTGGGGAAAGTTCCAGCCCTCTAATCACAGTTTGGTTCTTCTGGTTACCAGTTATCATCCTTGGACGCTTTCCAAAGGTCATCTCACTAACATGACAAAAGGCTCCTTTGACCTTCCAGCTCCACTTGTGACATCTCACTCCTCTATAAGCAAGTGTTAGTCTGTCAGTAGTGTCCGAGTCTTTGCGACCCCATGGACTGTAGCCCACCAGGCTACCGGAGTGGGTTGCCATTCCCTTCTCCAGGGGATCTTCTTGACCCAGGGATTGAACTCAGGTCTCCTGCATTGCAGGCAGACTTTTTATTGTCTGAGCCACCAGGGAAGCCTAGTCCTCTATGTGCTGTGCTTGAAAACACTTTTTAAATTGTTGCTGTTTATAACCATCATTAGTAGTTCAACCCTTTCAAAAAGCTCCCTTTGAACTAAAAAGTCATACCAAAGTCTGTCAAGAACCTTACTATTAAGCTGAAACCATTGATGATTAAAATTTTATTGTCTGTTCCTCCCAAAATCCTTACGATGGTAACAGACTATAGAAAGACATGTTTTATGAATAGGAGTCTTCAGTGACAGAGCTTCCCAGGTGGTGCTAGTGGTAAAGAACTCACCTGCCAATGCAGGAGATGTAAGAGACGCGGGTTCGATCCCTGGGTGGGAAAGATACCCTGGAGGCGGGCATGGCAACCCACTCCAGTATTCTTGCCTGGAGAATCCCTTGAACAGAGGAGCCTGGCAGGCTACAATCCATAGGTTTGCAGAGTTGGACATGACTGAAGCAAGTGAGCATGCACTTCAAGTGACAGGAAAGCAAAGTCCTTCGCCAGGGCTTAGGTTTATATACAAGTTTTCTCGTTCCTCCTATACTACCCTGACTCCTCTTATTCTTGTTTGCATGAGAACCAAGAGACCATAGATAATTGAAATTAGGTCTGCCTTAATGACTTGATGGACATGACTTTGGGTAAACTCCGGGAGTTGGTGATGGACAGGGAGGCCTGGCGTGCTGCGGTTCATGGGATCGCAAAGAGTCGGACACGACTGAGCGACTGAACTGAACTGAACGATGGGTTGACAAGCTGAAACAGCTTGAGATGCCCACACTAGGTGAGAGAAGAGCCTCTATCGCCACCTGCTGGGCTCCACGGTTTGTATCCGACTACCCAGTCCCACCACTATCAGTCCCTGATACCAAATCTCTAGCTTCTGGCTTCTTTTGCAAACTAAATGCCCTCTGACGTTTGTCAATCTCTCTGTTTCAGTTTGGATGGAACATTGTTACGAAAAATAAATACAAACTTTAGCTTTAAGCATCAACTACTCTTTCAGTTCAGTTCAGTCGCCCAGTCGTGTCCGACTCTTTGCGACCCCATGAATCGCAGCACGCCAGACCTCCCTGTCCATCACCAACTCCCGGAGTTCACCCAGACTCACGTCCATTGAATCGGTGATGCAAGGATAATAACTAACCATGTCTCCACAGCATTCAGTTGCTTCCAAGACCTTTTCATTAAATCTAACTG
Source organism: Bison bison bison (assembly GCF_000754665.1). Classification (NCBI taxonomy): domain Eukaryota; kingdom Metazoa; phylum Chordata; class Mammalia; order Artiodactyla; family Bovidae; genus Bison; species Bison bison. Next base: position 2,447,244 of record NW_011494807.1, on the reverse strand, counting down.
AAAACACTTCCCAGGATGCAATTTAAAGGGATTATTAACTACATGCCTTGATTAGCCTTGGTTGGTAGAATAAATAAATTGGCTGAATAAAAATAACTTTCTTCTTTGTGAATATCCTCATTTTACAAGGTGGGTATTGCTGAAGGTTTTGGTTTCCTGAAAAATATAGTGAGCTGTTAGAGTGCTTTTCCAGTTGTATATTGATTTGTAATGATTTTTGGCATTTAATTTCATACAGCTTTGTATTTTAGCTATCTGATTATAGAGAAACTATTGATATGGACATCTTCAGGGTCTAAAGCTAAATTTTCTAAGTCTTTTCTGGAGTGTTTAAGAGAATAAATGTTTCAATTTAATCAGATAGATTTAAGAAATGAACAAAAGTTCCCAGTATTTAGAAATTTTCTGAGTGTGATCTTTTGCTGTCCCCAAATTCTCCATTCCTTATATATTCACTGTCACTCAGAGTTATTTGTAAATACATGGCTGGGAAAATGGAGATGCCAAGGGGTTCACAAATTAGTAGAAAAGATGCAAAATGATTGTTACTGCTGAAACAAATTAGCAAGAGTGGGTGAATGGAATTCAGGACTGAAGATTTATAATTTTTAAACACAAACTACATAGTGTTCCTGAATGGAAAGAGTCCATTTTGTAAAAACTCTAATTCTTCCTAAAAATTTTTATCAATTTGATTCAATACAGATCAAAATCCTAGCAGCATTATTTATTTGACATGCTTGATTGTAGAATTCATCTAAAAAATAGGTAAGAAAAGTCAATTAAAAAAAATACCTTTTCCATATCATATAAATGTGTACTCTAAAGATACAGCATGTAAAACATGTGATAATGTTTCAGAGATAGGAAAACAGATCAACAGAACACTAATCTGTTTGATATGGGGAAACTTCAGGGAAGAAAAAAAAAGTTAGATCCTGACTATGCACCATATGTGCATATGTGACTGGTGAAGCAAGTAAAGTCTGATGCTATAAAAACCAGCGTTGTATAGGAACCTGGAATGTTAAGTCCATGAATCAAGCTAAATTGGAAGTGGTCATACAGGATACGGCAAGATTGAACATCAACATTTTAGGAATCAGTGGACTAAAATGGACTGGAACGGGTGAATTTAACACTACTATAGGCAAGAACCCCTTAGAAGAAATGGAGTAGCCCTCACAGTTTACAAAAGAGTTCAAAATCCAGCACGTGGGTGCAGTCTCAAAAATGACAGAATGCTCTGTTTGTTTCGGAGGCAAACTATTCAATATCACAGTGATCCAAGTCTATGCCCTGACCAGAAATGCTGAAGAAGCTGAAGTTGAACAGTTCTATAAAGACCTACAAAATCTTCTAGAACTAACACCAAAAAAAAAAAAAAAAGATGTCCTTTTCATCATAGGGGATGGGAATGCAAAAGTAGAAAGTCAAGAGATACCTGGAGTAACAGGCAAGTTTGGCCTTGAAGTACAAAATGAAGCAGGGCAAAGGCTAACAGAGTTTTGCCAAGAGAGCCCACTAGTCATAGCAAACACCCTCTTTCAACAACACAAGAGCCAACTCTACACATGGACATCACCAGATGGTCAATACTGAAATCAGATTGATTATATTCTTTGCAGTCAAAGATGGAGAAACTCTATGTAGTCAGCAAAAACAAGACAAGGAGCTGACTATGGCTCAGACCATGAACTCTTTATTGCAAAATGCAGACTCATATTGAAGAAAGTAGGGAAAACCACTAGACCATTCAGGTATGGCCTAAATCAAATCCCTTATGATTATACAGTGGAAGTGACAAATAGATTCAAGGGACTAGATCTGACAGACAGAGTGCCTGAAGAACAATGGATAGAGGTTTGCAATATTATACAGGAGGTGGTGATCAAAACCATCCCCAAGAAGAAGAAATACAAAAAGGTAAAATGGAGGTCTGAGGAGGCCTTACAAGTAGCTGAGAAAAGAAAAGAAGCTAAAGGCAAAGGAGAAAAGGAAAGATATATCCATCTGAATGCAGAGTTCCAAAGATAGAAAGGAGAGGTAAGAAAGCCTTCCTAAGTGATCAATGCAAAGAAATAGAGGAAAATAATAAAATGGGAAAGACTCATCTCTTCAAGAAAATTAGAGATACCAAGGGAACATTTCATGCAAAGATGGGCACAATAAAGTACAGAAACGGTATGGACCTAACAGAAGCAGAAGATATTATAAAGAGGTAGCAAGAAAACACAAAAGAATGATACAGAAAAGATCTTAATGACCCAGACAACCACGATGGTGTGATCACTCACCTAGAGCCAAACATCTTGGAATGTGAAGTCAAGTGGGCCTTAGGAAGCATTGTTACAAACAAAGCTAGTGAAGGTGATGGAATTCCAGCTGAGCTGTTTCAAATCATAAAAGATCATGTTGTTAAAGTGCACACTCAATGTGCCAGCAAATTTGGAAAACTTAGCAGCGGTCACAGGACTGGAAAAGGTCAGTTTTCATTCCAATCCCCAAAAAGGCAATGCCAAAGAATGCTCAAACTACCGCACAATTGCACTCATCTCACACACTAGTAAAGTAATGTTCAAAATTCTCCAAGCCAGGCTTCAACAGTACATGAACCAAAAACTTCCAGATGTACAAGCTGGATTTAGGAAAGGCAGAGGAACCAGAGATCAAATTGCCAACATCTATTGGATCATAGAAAAGGCAGGAGAATTCCAGAAAAACATCTATGTCTGCTTCATTGACTATGCTAAAACCTTTGACTGTGTGGATCACAATAAACTGTGGAAAATTCTGAAAGAGATGGGAATACCAAGACCACCTTAGCTGCCTTCTGAGAGACCTGTATGCAGGTCAAGAAGCAATAGTTACAACCAGACATGGAAGAATGGACTGGTTCCAAATTGGGAAAGGAGTACATCAGGGGTATATATTGTCACCTTGCTAATTTAACTTATATGCAGAGTACATCATGTAAAATGCTGGACTGGATGAAGCATAAGCTGGAATCAAGATTGCAGGGATAACATCAGATACACAGATGACACCACCCTTATGGCAGAAAGTGTGAGGAACTGAAGAGCCTTTTGATGAAAGTGAAAGAGGAGAGTGAAAAAGTTGGCTTAAAACTCAACATTCAAAAAACTAAGATCATGGCATCCGGTCCCATCACTTCATGGCAAATAGATGGGAAAATAATGGAAACAGTGAGAGACTTTATTTTCTTGGGCTCCACAATCACTGCAGTTTGTTACTGCAGCCATGAAATTAAAAGTGCTTGCTCCTTGGAAGAAAAGCTATGACCAATCTAGGCAGCATGTTAAAAAGCAGAGACATTACTTTGCCGACAAAAGTCTGTCTAGTCAAAGCTATGGTTCTTTCCAGTAGTCATGTATGGATGTGAGAGGTGGACCATAAAGAAAACTGAGCACTGAAGAATTGATGCTTCTGAACTGTGGTGTTGGAGAAGACTCTTGAGAGTCCCTTGGACTGAAAGGAGATCCAACCAGTCCATCCTAAAAGAAATCAGTCCTGAATATTCATTGGAAGGACTGATGCTGAAGCTGAAGCTCTAATACTTTGGCCACCTGATGTGAAGAACTGACTCATTGGAAAAGACCCTGATGCTGGGAAATATTGAAAGCAGGAGGAGAAGGGGACAACAGAGGATGAGATGGTTGGATAGCATCACCGATTCAATGGACATGGGTTTGAGCAAGCTCTGGGAGTTGGTGATGGACAAGTAAGCCTGGCATACTGTAGTCCATTGGGTTGCAAGGAGTTGGACACGACTGAGAGACTGAACTGAACCGATGCAACATACAGCTACAAAATTTCAGAGGAATTAAAGGCTAAATGTAGAAACTGGAAATTGTTAGAAGAAATATAAGAAACTATAGAGTCTTGGCAAGGGAAAAGGCTCTTGAAATTACACATCATACTCAGAAAATGTAAGTGAGCAGGACCCTGTGGGGCCTTCCCAGAACAAAAAGCCCCCCTACCACCTCTGTTCCATGCCCTCTGCCTGCCTTTTTTGTCTGCAGAAAAATTTTAGTCAAAGGATAAAATTAATCATAGAAGCAAGAACATGCAGAAAGTAAAACAGTCAAACCAGACCCTTAATAAAAGTTGAGCCATTAAAAAAGTCAAGGACCTTTAGTTCCTTCTCAAGATCTACAGATAATATTCTGACCCAGGTGTCCTTTGAGCTGTTTTGCAGATCCTGAAACCTTCACCAAGTGGAAGAAGTTAACTTTATGCTGCCCACAAGCAGATGGACCCCAGACCAGTTAGAACCAGAAGCTTGATGATGTTGACTCTCAATTGCCTCACACCAACCAATCAAAAGAACGTCTATGAGCTGATCACACACCCCACAATACCCTCCCTCACCCTGTCTTTAAAAACCTCTCCCTGAAAGACTTTAGTGAGTTCAGGTCTTTTAAACACTAGTTGCACTGGACTCCTTGTTCGATACCCTCCAATAAACTCTGCACTTTTCTTCACTACAGCCCAGGGTCAGTAGATTGGCCTTACCGTACTTGTGCAAATGGACAAGGTTTTGGTTTGGTATTTATTAATATAGGCACACAGGAAAAGCCTAACCTACTTCACCACACTCAGATGTTTAACTGGCTCTCAGGCTCCTAAAAAGATGTCTTTCTTCCAGATACAGCATTGCCTACAGTGGGATTTAAGGAAGGGCCACAAATCTCACTTATCCCACACCTTACGCTACAGCCTAGCAAGGAAATGACTATGTGCCAGGCACCCGCAAACCTAAGTAAGGCCCCGCGTGCTCTAAGTAGACCCACTTTCCAGACCCACAGAACAAGAAGGCCTCTCAAATCAGTAACTTCAGACATCCCAACTTCATTACAACTGTGACCCATCTCTCCCCAAAAGATCATTAGCACTAATCTCATTGGGAATTACACCCCTGTTTACTTTCAACACCACTAGAAATTCAAGCTTCCCAGGGCATCAGGGAAAACTCTTAGTCACAGGCAGATCTGTAAATTCCCTAGTCGTACTTAATCCAAATTTCCACATACTCCCCCGCACCTCCAAGCTATACAAGTTACAGAGCCTAATGTGAAAAGAAAATGGCGATTCCTGTTCAAAAATTAGTAACAATTTCCTATTGGTAACAAGGCATTAAATCAAGCCTAAGTGTTAGTCACTCAGTTGTGTTTAACTCTTTGAGACTCCGTGGACTGTAGCCTGCCAGGCTCCTCTGTTCATGAAATTCTCCAGGCAAAAATACTGGGTTGGGTAGCCATTTCCTCCTCCAGAAGATCCTCTTGACCCCAGGGATCGAACCTGGGTCTCCTGCACTACATCTTTAACATCTGAGCCACTAAGGAAGCATGCTGCTGCTGCTAAGTCGCTTCAGTCGTGTCCAACTCTGTGCAACCCCATAGATGGCAGCCCACCAGGCTCCTCCTGTCCCTGGGATTCTCCAGGCAAGAACACTGGAGTGGGTTGCCATTTCCTTCTCCAATGCATGAAAGTGAAAAGTGAAAGTGAAGTCGCTCAGTCGTGTCCAACTCTTAGCGACCCCCGGACTGCAGCCTACCAGGCTCCTCCGTCCATGGGATTTTCCAGGCAAGAGTACTGGAGTGGGGTGCCATTGCCTTCTCTGAGGGAAGCATGGGGGCCTTCTAAGTGTTGGGCTCCACGTGATACACAGGTTATATAGCCTGTGTTTCTTATTCCAAACACCTTCTGTATTGCCTAATACTGTTATCAGCAATTTATCTGTATTTACCTGTAGCCCCAATCTCCTCTTTAAATATTCAAAAGAATTCTGCTTATTCTAAGTAAATCTAGGCTGTCCCCCGAGGACACTGTCAGGCCCTCATGTCCCGCATATCAGTGCTGGGGATGGGGCACCTGTCATCTGTACTCACTACTGCTTTTGCTTTTTAGAACTTCCCCTTCCTTCTTCAAAAATCCAGTTTCTTTCAATCCCACATCATCCATCTACACCACCTGGGTATCTATGGAACTCCCCTTTGTCCAGACAGATGCTCAAGAAATATGTGTTGAGAAAGTTCATGCGTGTCTTGTACAATCATTTGAAAAAAATAAACTGGGTAGAATACAAATTCAACTTGCTAGTTGCATAGTAAGAGTCTATATACTTTAAGCAAAGTGCCTCTTTGGCCCGAATCACTCACAGTATGTAGGTATTTGCATTCTGTATTCTAAATTTTGTCAGAAAATGGACCCAAACATAGCCTGTTAGGTATCTATAGCCTAAATATCTATGATTATTCCTTTAAGAAGCTGGGAGGGAGAGGAGACGAAGGAGTCATGTGATGGGACTTCAGGGATAAATTCATGTTTCTTGTCAGAGATTGCTGCTAGAATAAACAGAAAACCAGACCCTGTCTCTGCCACGTGGTACTTGGGTCTGTGCAGTGAGGGCGCTTCTGCTCATGGCTTCCCAATGCTGCCCTCTCCTGGCAGAGCGTGCTTACTGCTAGAGCTGTGCGAAATGAGCCCCCTCAGGAAGGGAGAAGGAATTGGGAGCCAGAGACACTGATACTGTGAGAGAAACAAAGGGGAAAAACGGTAAGGTGGAAACAAAACAGGAAAGGCAGATTTATACCCCCCCTCGCCTTTGTGTTCACTCACCTCCTTTTTCCTCTGTATATCATCTTGTCCAGTGCCCTCCCGAACAAAAACAGACAGATGGTACATTCCTTCTGGTTTGCTTTGACAGGGAAGCCAGGCATACTGCAGTTCACGGGGTCACAAAGAGCCAGACACAACTTGGTGACTGAACAGCAACAACAACCTCAAGTTGCGGGTTTGGAAGAATGAATCCATGACCATCCTGGTCTCTGCCTTGTCATCGCCCCTCACATTTCTTGCACAAAATTCCTCTACCTGCCCCTCGTCCGCACTCATCTCTTCCTCTGACTTGCTGTCCACTGTTGGTCTTCTAGAGAACCCCCAGGCACAATAGGCCTGCTCTTGAACCCACCCCACCACACGGGCCTGCCACGTTTGCCCATCTATAAATAAGGTCTCTTCTAACCCTCTGTGCAAATGTTTCACCACCTCCTGGATCTGGGTTCTTCATTTTTGGAAAATACCCCGTTGGTGACAGAAGCTGGGCAGGAAGCATGTTAAAAAAAAAAAAAAGAAAGAAAGAAAGAGAAAGAGAAATAGCAGCTTTATCCAGAACACATTACTCAGCCATGAACCTTAATAACTTCTTTTATGATCAGTCCCACAGTCTAAAGGCTCTTGTCTTCCCCATGGTCACAATCCCTATCAACATAAAGGGTATAAGGACATTGTAAATCAACTATACTCCAATATAAAATAAAAAATAAATGTGAAAAACATAAAAGATTTAGAACTTCCGCCCATGTTTCACTTGGAAAACGCTGATATTAGTATTACACAGAGTGTGTATCACTGAGGCCACTCACACCTGGAGGTGACCACCACAGGCCCAGGCCGACAGCCAAAGGGCTACAGCCAACGGGACGCAAGCGTTAGCACGTCTGTGCTGTGCTTAGTTACTCAGTTGTGTCCAGCTCTTTGTGACCGCATGGATTAAAGCCTGCCAGACTCCTCACCCACAGGAATCAACAGAGGGCATACCAGTGTCTGGAAAATACAACAGATTAAGGCAAAGTAACATGCCTTATGAAGTTATCAGGAAAATCCTGTGGACACACCGCAGGCAGTGACAAAGAAAACTAATTAGGGTAGAAAACAAACAAACATATCCAACTCTACCATTCCCGGAGTAGACCACAGTTTGTGAGCTTCTTCCCTGGGGCGTCCTTTAGTGCCCCCAGCTGCCTCTACTTGTTCATCCTTCCAGCTCTGAATTCTCTCTGCTGTGAGGTCTTCATAATGATGCCTGTCCTCCCATCTGCTTTGGCTGCAGGGGTCAGAGCCTGTGTACCTCCCGTCACCGTACCATGCAGTCTTTCACGTTGTTTGCTGATGCTATACGCTGTGCTTAGTCACTCAGTCATGTCCGACTCTTTGCAACCCCATGGACTGTAGCCTGTCAGGCTCTTCTGTCCGTGGGGATTCTCCAAGCAAGAATACTGGAATGGGTTGCCATGCCTTCCTCCAGCGGATCTTCCCAACCCAGGGATCAAACCCAGGTCTCCCGCACTGCAAGAGGATTGTTTACCATCTGAGCCACCAGGGAAGCCCAAGAATACTGGCGTGGGTAGCCTATCCCTTCTCCAGGGGAACTTCTCGACCCAGGAATTGAACCAGGGTCTCCTGCATTGCATGACTTCTCTGGTGGCTCAGACAGTAAAGCGTCTGTCTACAATGCGGGAGACCTGGGTTTGATCCCTGGGACAGGAAGATCCCCTGGAGAAGGAAATGGCAATCCACTCCAGTACTATTGCCTGGAAAATCCCATGGACAGAGGAGCCTGGTAGGCTACAGTCCATGGGGTCGCAAAGAGTCGGACACGACTGAGCGATTTCACTTACACTTTTTCATTTTCTCCTGCATTGCAGGCAGATTCTTTACCAGCTAAGCTATCCAGGAAGCCCTTGCTGATGCTATATTGAAGCATATTTAACCATATACCCATGTTCCCTGGCCTTTTAGGGTTGCTTGCCCCTTTGCTACCTGAATAACCAGGCTCTAAAGTCACTATTCATACTGTTCATGGGTTCTCAAGGCAAGAATACTGAAGTGGTTTGCCATTCCCTTCTCCAGTGGACCACATTCTGTCAGATCTCTCCACCATGACCCGCCCATTTTGGATTGCCCCATGGGCATGGCTTAGTTTCATTGAGTTAGACAAGGCTGTGGTCCTAGTGTGATCAGATTGACTAGTTTTCCGCGATTATGGTTTCAGTGTGTCTGCCCTCTGATGCCCCCAGGTCAGTAGGTGCCCAATATGCTACTGGAGATCAGTGGAGAAATAACTCCAGAAAGAATGAAGGGATGGAGCCAAAGCAAAAACAATACCCAGCTGTGGATGTGACTGGTGATAGAAGCAAGGTCTGATGCTGTAAAGAGCAATATTGCATAGGAACCTGGAATGTCAGGTCCATGAATCAAGGCA
>NW_011494807.1:2436811-2438043 GCF_000754665.1 Bison bison bison | reverse complement strand
AACTCAGATGGCCAGTATATCTACTACTGCGGGCAGGAATCCCTCAGAAGAAATGGAGTAGCCATCATGGTCAACAAAAGAGTCCGAAATGCAGTACTTGGATGCAATCTCAAAAACGACAGAATGATCTCTGTTCGTTTCCAAGGCAAACCATTCAATATCACAGTAATCCAAGTCTATGCCCCAACCAGTAATGCTGAAGAAGCTGAAGTTGAATGGTTCTATGAAGACCTACAAGACCTTTTAGAACTAACACCCAAAAAAGATGTCCTTTTCACTCTAGGGGACTGGAATGCAAAAGTAGGAAGTCAAGAAACACCTGGAGTAACAGGCAAATTTGGCCTTGGAATACGGAATGAAGCAGGGCAAAGACTAATAGAGTTTTGAAAGAAAATGCACTGATCATAACAAACACCCTCTTCCAAAAACACAAGAGAAGACTCTACACATGGACATCACCAGATGGTCAACACCGAAATCAGATTGATTATATTCTTTGCAGCCAAAGATGGAGAAGCTCTATACAGTCAGCAAAAACAAGACCAGGAGCTGACTGTGGCTCAGATCATGAACTCCTTATTGCCAAATTCAGACTTAAATTGAAGAAAGTAGGGAAAACCACTAGACCATACAGGTATGACCTAAATCAAATCCCTTATGATTATACAGTGGAAGTGAGAAATAGATTTAAGGACCCAGATCTGATAGACAGAGTGCCTGATGAACTATGGAATGAGGTTCATGACATTGTACAGGAGACAGGGATCAAGACCATCCCCATGGAAAAGAAATGCAAAACAGCAAAATGGCTGTCTGGGGAAGCCTTACAAATAGCTGTGAAAAGAAAAGAAGCAAAAAGCAAAGGAGCAAAGGAAAGATATAAGCATCTGAATGCAGAGTTCCAAAGAATAGCAAGAAGAGATAAGAAAGCCTTCCTCAGCAATCAGTACAAAGAAATAGAGGAAAACAACAGAATGGGAAAGACTAGAGATCTCTTCAAGAAAATTAGAGATACCAAGGGAACATTTCATGCAAAGATGGGCACAATAAAGGACAGAAATGGTATGGACCTAACAGAGCAGAAGATATTAAGAAGAGATGGCAAGAATACACAGAGAACTGTACAAAAAAGATCTTCACAACCCAAATAATCATGATGGTGTGATCACTGACCTAGAGCCAGACATCCTGGAATGTGAAGTCAAGTGGGCCTTAGAAAGCATCACTACGAA
>NW_011494807.1:2416389-2436711 GCF_000754665.1 Bison bison bison | reverse complement strand
AATTCCAGTTGAGCTATTTCAAATCCTGAAAGATGATGCTGTGAAAGTGCTGCACTCAATATGCCAGCAAATTTGGAAAACTCAGCAGTGGCCACAGGACTGGAGAAGGTCAGTTTTCATTCCAATCCCAAAGAAAGGCAATGCCAGAGAATGCTCAAACTACCACACAATTGCACTCATCTCACACGCTAGTAAAGTAATGCTCAAAATTCTCCAAGCCAGGCTTCAGCAATATGTGAACCATGAACTTGCTGATGTTCAAGCTGGTTTTAGAAAAGGCAGAGGAACCACAGACCAAATTGCCAACATCCACTGGATCATGGAAAAAGCAAGAGAGTTCCAGAAAAACATCTATTTCTGCTTTATTGACTATGCCAAAGTCTTTGACTGTGTGGATCACAATAAACTGTGGAAAATTCTGAAAGAGATGGGAATACCAGACCACCTGACCTGCCTCTTGAGAAATTTGTATGCAGGTCAGGAAGCAACATTTAGAACTGGACATGGAACAACAGACTGGTTCCAAATAGGAAAAGGAGTTCGTCAAGGCTGTATATTGTCACCCTGCTTATTTAACTTATATGCAGAGTACATCATGAGAAAAGCTGGACTGGAAGAAGCACAAGCTGAAATCAAGATATCTGGGAGAAATATCAATAACCTCAGATATGCAGATGACACCACCCTTATGGCAGAAAGTGAAGAGGAACTCAAAAGCCTCTTGATGAAAGTGAAAGTGGAGAGTGAAAAAGTTGGCTTAAAGCTCAACATTCAGAAAACGATGATCATGGCATCCTGTCCCACCACTTCATGGGAAATAGATGGGGAAACAGTGGAAACAGTGTCAGACTTTATTTTTCTGGGCTCCAAAATCACTACAGATGGTGATTGCAGCCATGAAATTAAAAGACGCTTACTCCTTGGAAGGAAAGTTATGACTAACCTAGATGGCATATTCAAAAGCAGAGACATTACTTTGCCAACAAAGGTCCGTCTAGTCAAGGCTATGGTTTTTCCTGTGGTCATGTATGGATGTGAGAGTTGTACTGTGAAGAAGGCTGAGCACCGAAGAATTGATGCTTTTGAACTGTGGTGTTGGAGAAGACTCTTGAGAGTCCCTTGGACTGCAAGGAGATCCAACCAGTCCATTCTGAAGTTCAGCCCTGGGATTTCTTTGGAAGGAATGATGCTAAGGCTGAAGCTCCAGTACTTTGGCCACCTGATGCGAAGAGTTGACTCATTGGAAAAGACTCTGATGCTGGGAGGGATTGGGGGCAGGAGGAGAAGGGGACGACAGAGGATGAGATGGCTGGATGGCATCACTGACTCGATGGACGTGAGTCTGAGTGAACTCCGGGAGTTGGTGATGGACAGGGAGGCCTGGCGTGCTGCGATTCATGGGGTTGCAAAGAGTCGGATATGACTGAGCAACTGAACTGAATTGAAAGTCACTATTAAATGTTGTCAGGCATCCTGGTCCTCTCCTCTGGTGATTTTAGGATTAAAGAAGACTACACACCTGTCTTGGCTGTTGCTTGCCATCTGTGGCTCCTTACTGCTCCCTGGGTGCTCCTTGAAGCTCCATGGTTGTCCGTGTGTAGACACTGGCTCCCCTTTCATTTCACAACTCCACCCAGCACCCCAGCACAGCTGAGGTGAGACAAAGTGAAGGCTTCAAGATAACATACAGAATTAGAGTGCAGGAAAGGGACATTTCAAATTCAGTAGCAGTGATCACTGCACCTCCGTCCACCAGCCTTGTCTCCATGTAGGGTGACCCCTACCTGCTCTCTGGCAGAGGTGTTGCTGTGGTTCAGAACTCCCAACAGGTGGGAGTTCCTCTCAACTTGGTTCTGAGCCCAAAATTCCAATTTTTTTTTTTTTTTTGGTCAAGGAGAATGAAAAATCAGTGTACTCAATAATACTTCCTCAAAGTTTGAGCTCTGTCCACTGTAAAAATGGCCATTGATATTCTTTAGCAAAATTTTCTTTGCCCCAACTACCCATATGAGAATAATATTTTCATATCAAGAATGCCTTTTAAATTGTTTCCTCAAATATTAAAAAAAGAGCAATGTTTTCTTCAAATATTAAATGATGCTGCTATTTCTGGTCTGTGAAAAAGGCTATAATTTTTTAAGTTCTTTTTTTTTTTTTTTGGCCTTATTTACCAACCTTGTCTGCCTTGATGGTAAGAACAACTTCTTGTCCCACAATTTCAGCCCAAATACTGTCAGTTTCCCACAAGAGGGAATGTGGTTCCCTAACAAGAAGCCAGGAAGAGACTTATGCTTGAGCTCATGACAGAAACTCCTAATTACTCCCCCCCAGTCCCTGGTCACTCTTCCTCCTGCTGTGCAGTGAGAACACAGTGTCCAGACCTCCTTGCACTTAGCTGCAGCCATGTGGCCGAGATTCAGACGCTGAGGACTTCTTCCAGGCTGATTGGGTAACTCCTCGCTTTTTCTCCTCATGTGCGTGCTTGCAGGTTAAGTCGCTTCACTCGTGCCAACTCTTTGCAAGCCTATGGACCTGCCAGGCTCCTCTGTCCCTGGAATTCTCTGGGCAAGAATAATGGAGTGGATTGCCATGCCCTCCTCTAGGGGATCTTCCCTACCCAGGGATCGAACTAGGGTCTCTTACGTCTCCTGCATTGGTAGGCAGGTTCTGCAGCACCTGGGAAGCCCCTTTCTCGCCATGGCTGAGCTGAAAAGAGAGGACCTCCCACGGCAACTTGTATGTCACATGTTGAAAGTGGCAGAGATTTCATCAGCCTGGGATCCTGAATGATGTCATGAAGGAGGGACACCCCACTAAACTGCTCACTTGCCCAGGGCTCTTTTTAAAGCACAAAATAAACTTATCTTATTCTAGCTATTAGAATATTTTGGTCTGTTTGTTACGGCACTTAGCCTACCTTAATACCAGCTCTAAGCAGAAATCTAATTAGAGGTGCCTCTACCCAGGTGTGGAGTTAACAGAGGTCTGTGTGGTTGGGAAGGGTCATTATGGGTCAAGGAGCAGCCCGCCCAACCCCCATGCCCTTTTGACTTCCATTCCAACATTTTGTCTAAAATTTCACCACATGGATTTCATTACTTTGGATAAAGACATACTTCTAGGAAACGTCTTTTAAAATAACCACGTCATCTGAAGGAGATAGCACATTAAACCATCAGCCTCCGTGAATCCCTTAGTATGGACGACTTTCTCAGGTTTCTTTCCAGTGAAATAGCTGGTGAAAAGTCGAGAAGGGGATACGGGAGAGGAATGTGGAAAGGTAGACCGGGAGAAATGGAGGGATATCTGGAGGGTGGAGCACCTGGGTTTTTTTTCCTCTAACAGAAACAGAAGTCCCAGCAGTCACAGGTGGAAGATTAGACAGCAAGATCCAGGAGAAAACGTGAAAGGATTAGGAGGAAAGAGTTCAAGATGTTCCAAGACAGGACATGAAGGCACTTAAGGCAAACCTCTTGCTTGACGATTTGGCTGAATGCCGGTCCTCGAATCGGGTACTTGGAGCACACTCCTTTGACAGTTCAGCCTGCTCTTAAGATCTGCCCATGGCCCCTCAGAAAAGTCCCGGTAAAGATCATAAGAGAACGTTGAGATTTAAGCCATACATGCACTTTTAGCATTTGAACATTTTGACTGTTCTTCAGTTAGTGCCTTATTTAGAGATTCCCATAACTATAAACTTCTATCATTTCAGATTATACAAGTATTTTCTTTTCATGTTCATGGAAAGAACAAGGTCATAGGGTCATTGGCGTGAAAAGTCAATTGCCAAATAATTCAACTGCATTTGTCCATTTATTATTTTTTGAACAAGTGTGTACATATACCAGAGTCACTTTTATGATTTAAAATATTGACAGAACATTAAAAATTGGCATCCAGTTTTTGAGCATGTTGTGAAATAGCTGTGTATTTCAGGAGTGACAAATCTTGGAGCCAGTTTTCACTGGGCTCTGACCCTACTGGCTTTGGTTACGGTGCCCTCTCACGAATGCACGTAGTGGAGATGGCCAGTGTCCTGCATGAATTTACGGACTCTACTTCTCAATAGGAGGTTTGGGAGTCCTACCCTATGTCACATACAGGAACACCTCATTTTAGTGTGCTTCGCATATTTTACTTCTCAGATATTGCATTTTTGTTTTGTTTTACAAGTTAAGAGCTTGTGTCAACCCTGTGTCAAGCGAGTCTATTGCTGCCATTTTTCCAACAGCATTTGCTCACTTTGTGTCTCTGTGTTGTGTTCTGGTAATTTTTGCAATATTTCAAACTTTTAAAAATTATTACTTTAAAAAATTATTGTTCTAGTGATCTGTGGCCAATGACCTTTGATGTTTTTATTGTGATTGTTTTGGCATTTGGGTATTTTAAAAATATCGAATATGTACATTGCTTTTTTAGATATACTACTGTACACTTATAGACTACAATGTAAACAAATTTTTCTATGCATGAAAAAACCAAAAAACTTCTGTAATTTGCTTTATTGTGATAGTCACTTTATTGTGGTGGTCTGGAACCAAAATGCACAATATCTCTGAGATCTCCCTGTAGATGTTTCTATTAGTTGTCTGTTGCTGCCATAATAGATTACAAGCTTAATGTATTAAGCCGCACACCTTTATTTTCTTACACTTTTGTAGGTTCAACCCTGGACTCACCAGATAAAAACACATTGTTGGTGGGGCTGTGTTTCTTGCTGAAGGTTCCAGATTCAGGTTGTTGGCAGACTCCAGTTCCTGCGGTTATAGGACAGAGGTTCCAGTTTCTTTGCTGGCTGCCTGCTGGGACTACCCTTAACTTGGAGAAGCTTCTCTCTGGTCACTGCACATAGCTTGCCACATCTCAGAACAAGCCACAGGGTTTTGGATACTTCTTATGCTGTCATCTCTCTTATCGTCTTTCTTTCTTATCCTACTATTAATGACATGATAATATTGGGCCCATCCGGATGATCCGAGATACTCTCCCCATGACGAGGTGCGTAACCTTAACTACATCTGCAAAAGTAACATGTAATATATTCATAAGTTTGGAGGACTAGGGGCCAACATCTTTGGGGCCATTACTTTGCTGAACACACACTCAGTTAAGTATCACCTGAAAAACATTGGTCTATAGCTGATCATTGTGAATCAATGATGGAACCTAGCCTGCATGATGTCTAGGCCAGTTTTCACTTTTTCACTGTAGTTGTTTATAGCCATGTGGGTTTAATCTCATATTTCCGGAAGTAGAATTAAAAGGCATCAGAGGTACTCTGGAATCTTGTGTTCCCAGCACCTCTCCCCATCACATATCCAAAAGAACAGTAGTTGAAACAGACCATTAGGATTCAATCTTAGCAGGTTTTCAACTAAGTTTACCTGGGTGTGGAGGATAGAAGACTTCATTATACTTTTCCCTGCAAGTGTTATCTATTGAATATTTTCATAATAAAAATTTAAAAGAACTAAGCATAAAACTGTACCATCCTATGCTAAATTAGCAGTGCTTTTCCTGGTGTAATTTTTTCTACCCAATTTGACCCCCGCTGGAACCTCAACTGCTTCTCATGTGTGCTGTTTCTTCCAAGTGCAGGAAAACCTCATTTCCATCTCTGGCCACAGTACTCACAGAGAGCGGGCAGGGCCAGCAGAAACAGGCACGGCCTCTCATGTGGGCCAGACAGAGAGTCAGGAGGGAAGTAATAAATGATAAAGGAGGGTGGACCATCGCCAGAGCAAGGGAAGGGCCCCCTCAGGGTTGAGGAAGGAAAGGGCTGAACTTCCTGTCCTGGCCTGGTATAGGATTAAAGCCATATGAATTGGTTTAGATGGGGTGTAAAGAAGAAACACCGCTAATGTCAGAAGCAGACAAGTTCAGAGAAACCAAGGGCTGTTTTCAGGTTTTTAGGAGAAGGAAGACTTTGGATATTTGCCCTCTTTCTCTTCCCTGCTCACAAATGGATCTGCCTGTTGGTCGCAGCTTCTTTTTCTGAGACTCAGGCCAATATTCCCCAGGCTGATGTCATCTGGTGTCATCTGGGAGCTTCCTTGGAGATTCTGGGACTCCAATTGGAAATACTTCCAAGGTTGCCTGAAGAGGAGGTCCCACAATGGAGCTCTAACAGATCTCCATGTTTACTCACCGGAGGAGCATCGCCCCCTCCAAACCCCTTACTAGGACAGGCTTGTTCCACCTCCAGGGTTCCCTTCTGATAATACATGCCCTGCAACACTAATGTGGGTTCAATGTGCAAGTGAGCATCAAGAAATCTTGGAATTCTTCCCATAATCTCAACTAGAGGGGAATTCAATTAGAGATTGTGCAGCACCAGTTGCCAGAGCTGAAAGGGAACTGTATTGTTATTGATGCCCGGAATACCATCACATCCCAGCATCCCAGACCAATAACTGCCTGAGCCAGTGTAAGAGCTCCAAGGACCTTCATCTAGTATGTTTTTTCATCAGCTAGGAGACTGTCTATGGGAACCATTTCAAGGGTCAAATTCACAGCTCACAGATGCACCAACCATTGTTAAAGAGATCATTTCTCTTTGAGTACAAGTACCTGCACAGCTGTGAATGAGTTGAGGGGCGGGCCAATGGCAAAGAGTAGGTGAGCTCTTTCCTGTTGATGGCGAGACTTCAATGATGTGACTTGGTGAAAGACAGGAACCCTTGGATTGATGTCAACTTTCTCCACATTTGATACCCTGCAACATTTGCAGGCCAGCTCAGGTGGAGCAGGTGGAAGCCCCTCGGTCAGCATTTTGATGTTCCTCAAGCTTTTCCTTGTGGGAGCAGTGCTTTCTATAAGAGCTCATTTCTTTCAACCACTTCAAGAACTCAGATTTAATAATTCCTACAGATGAAGTAGTTTTATTTTTCTCAAGCTTTTGAAAGCAAAGGGCCCAAGAACCTTTATGACCCCAATGGCCACTCATTTTAAAGTTGAGGCCAAAACTTGTCCTTTATTTCCCTTGCTATCTGACTTCTGAACATGATTAGCAGAATGCAATTGGAATACAATGCAATTGAAACTGCACTCTGAATTCTGCAAACTGTTTTCACCTCAGTTTAAGATAAATTCAGACTAGCAGCTAAACTGCAAACATCCTAATTCCCTTAGTTCCTAAGCATTGTACAAACTTTCTCCATGTGTCAGATCATTTGTGTTGGAATAGTTCATCTTATTAATGGTGGCACGTGGCACTCAAATGGCAATGGATAAGATTTGGGGTTTGGAAGTCCAGCAGTCTCAAGTCTGCTTCCTGACTCCAACCCTTAACTCAAGTTCAGTGTGACCTTGAGTTGGCTCTTTTAGTCTAAGTATCAATTTTCTCATGTGTAAAATAAGGATTATATCTACCTGAAGGGTTGCTGTGAGATTTATATAAAGTGATATACAGAAAGCACTAGACACACTGCCTGATCCACAGTACATGCTCTACATATTAGATGTTATTGTCATTTTTGTTAACAAAATGAACTAAAGCATCAGCTACAAGTCATTGAAGGGTCTCTTTTACAAGATGCTAATCTTTGGGGGATATCTAAATGCCTTAAAAAAAAGTTTATCTCTTGCTTCCTTCAGAACAGGCAGGAAAAACAGAATAATTAGCACAATCTTCCTAACCTAGCCTTTTACAATAGGCAGATGTATGACCAAATTATTAGGTGAAATAAACGTGCCTGTATAATTTGGAATTAACTGTGCTGTGTAAGGTCATGAATGCAAGGGTTGCAGGAACCTGGTGGATCCGGAATGGCCCTGAAATTCAGCCATTAAATGAACAAAGAGATCAAGCAAAACTGCTGGGAGTCCAAGCAAAGCCGCGCTGTCCGGGGGAGCAGAATTTCCTGGGCAGAGCCCCTCCCTGGCACTGGCCTCCTCCCAGGAGAGCTCCGCCTCTCTAAATACACGTTCAAGGACTCAAATCCAGAGCAGCTGCACAAGCCACTTTCTGTGCATGGACCCTGGGTGGAGAGGCACAGAACTTGCTGGCAGGCTTTTAGACCTCAACAATAAAGCACCTATGAGGCCCGAGGAGGGCAGAGGAAAAGCACTCTCGCTGGACTTTTTCGCTAGGTGGAGGGAGCCGGTTTCCACCAGGTGATTAATCACACACAGCGGTCTCGCAGCATACGAGGCCGGTGTTGATCCTGAATCTTCTTTGTAGCATTTCTCACCGAGGGAGTAACAGTACTGTACGGTTCTAGTGTTTTAAGCCCTTAGCTCTTTTTTGATATATCTCTCCTGTTGAACAATTTTGTACAGAAAAGAAGAATTCCAGTCACTGAGTCGATTAAAAACATTTCCCTGGATCAGAAAAAGCAGGGAGGGGCACGTTACTTCAGAAAGCACAGGGATGGGAGGGAAGCCAGTTTTTCTCGGGACCGAAGAGTTGCCTGAAGTCACCCCCCACTAAAATCTCTGTTCACTGAATAATAGTCCTAAGCGGTGAGGTTCAGAATCTTGTTCAGGGAAAACAGACCAGATGAAAAAATGGCAACAGCTGGCTCAGAGATTTCCTGGAGATAAAAATGCCAGCTCTGAAGAGGCGCGGCCACGTGTCATTCTGTCCGATCACCGTGTCTCATGAGAGGCGCGCGGCGTGTCTAGGCACACGCACGCGGCTGCTTGTTAAAAGCGGTGACACAGCGGTCAAGGCAGGCCACCAGAGCACTGAGCTGGGCGTCCTGTGCTCCATGGCCTTTGGTCAATTCCAGTTCTCCTTCCCCAACTCCACCCCCACTTTTCCTCCTTCCCACCATAACCCAACTCTTTCCCAAGGATTTAATGCCTGTAACTCTTTCGTAGGAAGAAAGGGCTTTACTTGGCGACTTTTGGTTTACAGGATCGTTGGTGAACAATCAGTCTGTCTGGCAGGAAGGTACGCCCACAAATATTACAGGGAACCAACTGGCTCTGGGCGCTTGTCCAAGCAGCTTCGTTTAAGGCATCGAGATCATAGAAACCCTTGGCTGAAAAGTTAAAGAAAAACAGAGGGGGAAAAAAAAAGAACAAAGAAAGAAAAGAAAAAGAAAATGGGAAAATGGATCAGTTTTCATTCTGGAGAACCATACTCTACTTTTTATGGAAAGTATTTTCAGGAAATACCTGTTGACTGAGGCTTTTAAACAAATTATATTACTTTTGCCAAAAAAAAAAAAAAGTGCTGCTCAATCTTTTAAGGGCTGAGAACCGTTAGCTCTGAATAAGAGGTTTTTCAGTCCTTGAATTTTAAAAAGGGGAAGACATTGTTTTATGTGTTGTGATATGCATTCTT
This sequence comes from Bison bison bison, assembly GCF_000754665.1. NCBI lineage: Eukaryota > Metazoa > Chordata > Mammalia > Artiodactyla > Bovidae > Bison > Bison bison. Next base: position 2,427,419 of record NW_011494807.1, on the reverse strand, counting down.
CACTAATTATTAACATCTTTGTTTACACATTATCTTGAAAATATAACTTTTGGCTTTCTTTCAGTTGACTCTATAAGCTTTCAAAAGAAAAAGAACATGTCTCTATTTTCCTCTTCTGTAATCTTTCAGAATGTTTTTAGAGGCCACAACTGACAATTGAGAGTGAATTTAAGACAAATTATATCCTAAAAATTTATCATCTCTTTATGGCCATAAACTCAGAGATTCTTTAAGTAATTAAAGTGAAGAATGCAAACAGGATAGTTAAGCTGACAAAAAGAAGTGTCCTTAAGAAAGCAACAAAGACAGCTGAGAGATGTATAATTTTCATTGACAGAGCATAGGAAAAAGGGCATATGGGTTTATTTTAGAGAAACAGTGTGGGATTTAACTTTAATAAAACTTATTTAAATAGAATGGCTTTGGTACACTAAATTGACTGTCTTAGAATTTCCCCAAAAAAGCACCCCCCCACCCCCCACAAATATAGCCAGGCACTCAAAAATATGTCACATAGTTTTTAGAAAATTATTTTCACAGCATATATTGTTTTCATTAAAGCCCAGGTAGTTCTCATATATGATTTTTCTATCTAGTGGCTCATACAAACGTAGCCAATGTTGGATTCTTTAACAAGTCTACTAATGTTCTTTTTCTTTTTATCCTCCATGGGAAATTAAACTCTAGCACAACAGGACCATCTAGTATTTCTCCCTTGGATAAAGGGAGTGTCACTATATATGCAGGATATGAATGTATATTTTGAGTGCTTTAAACCAGTTAAAAAAAGAATGGTACTGACTTTCACCTTACTCATGAGTTTTAATATGGGCTCAAAAATTCCCAAGTATTCATGGAGAGTTGAAGATGAGTCATTACATTTCTAAAAGTTTTAGTGCCTTTACTTTATAGTGGGAAGTGTCTTCACCCAGAGAGGAAGGGCGCCCTCAGAAAGAACAGTACCATGGAGCCAAGAGGAAAACTGCAGCAAGTGCAATGACAGGACCTGGCTTTTCCATCTGTAGCCAATCAAGACTGGTGAACCCTCCAGGGCTTTCAAACCAGTAGTTTCTCTTCTCTTCTATAATTGTGATAACTCTGTTCAAGCAGGGAAAATGATGGAGATAAGGAGTGAAGGAAACAGATTTTTTATCAGTTGAGAAATGACGGGAAGAGAGTCTCAAAGAGGGAAACAATCTCTTTGTGAGCAAATGCTCTAATTTCAATAGATGGGTATTTTCATCTCGAGCTCTCTTCCCATCTGCATGCAGAGTTCTCCATTTGGCAAGGGCTTTGAATAGTTGAGTTCTGGTAGCCTAGAACTTTATCATGACAACCTAGATTCCACTCTGTGGGCTATTAGAAAACTCTCTTTGGGTCACATGTCTAACAAGAGTGTTCTGAGATAATTGGTACTAAATGGCTTCCAAGATACCTTCTGGATATGTAAATCTATGATTCTCTTACATAAAGAGAATCAATTAACTGAATGATACTTCTCTTAAAACCAAGAATGGTTTTCCTTTGAGAGGAATCATGGGATCAACTGATAAAATGACAATGACCAAGTGTGAGCTGGCATGGCAAATTCTCTGAACTACTTCATTCTCTCCCTGAATGAGTAAGTATAAGGCTCTGAAATGAGGCCGCACACGACAGTTTATGAAGTTCAGGTTTCATATGGCCTGTGCAGTGCTTTACAAAGTATTCACTGCAAAATTTTAAAAATCTGGACATTTCATATAGAAGTCAAGATTTCCAATTTCTTTTGTATTATTGGAAGATACATCACAGTGAAGTTAAGGCTAAGTTTCTTAAGGATAACACCAGCTGGAATTGGGTAGCAGCCGTATCCTTGGAGAGAGGCAGTGCTCTCAGTGCCCCATGGTTCCCACCTTCCCTTTTTCCACACGTGGACAAATGTGCTCAATTGTGGAATCTGACCAGTGGACCTTGTAAGCATTTCACTTAGGAACCCCTGCTCTTTGAACACTAAGACACATTCATATTTGAAAACATGTTTCTAGATGTCCCCAAAGGTTAAGCTTCACATTTTTACAGTATTGTGTTTGATAACATATGAATGTAACTTTTGGGAAATACAGCAGTTTTCAGTGAGTCCCTCTCCTTGCACAGTTTGCCAGGATACAGCGTCTTTGTGTCTCAGCATCTGAAAACAACCCTTTGGTCAGGCATTTTGGAACTGTTTTTTCTATTGGCCACTGTTTTGTGGCCAAGACAGTAAATGTTGCTGATGTCAGTTGCTTGAGCAAGTAATAAAAGAATACCTCTACTCTTTTAAGTTTAGAGAGAAACTGCTAACTGCTAAGTCACTTCAGTCGTGTCCGACTCTGTGCGACCCCATAGACGGCAGCCCACCAGGATCCCCCGTCCCTGGGATTCTCCAGGCAAGAACACTGGAGTGGGTTGCCATTTCCTTCTCCAATGCATGAAAGTGAAAAGTGAAAGTGAAGTCATTTAGTCATATCTGACTCTTAGTGACCCCATGGACTGCAACCTACCAGGCTCCTCCATCCATGGGATTTTCCGGGCAAGAGTACTGGAGTGGGTTGCCATTGCGTTCTCCATTAGAGAGAAAAGTCTTCCCTTATACAATCAAGTCTTTTGTTTTCTAAAAACTTACCAGTAATGGTCCTGACTTCTGGTTTCTTTGGTTCTGGTCTCCTTAGCTCTTTAGGCAACAAGTTGTTTTCATTGTGCCATTTTTTCAGACATTGTGGCTCATGAATGGCAATCGATTTTGTTCCATATTCACGACCACAAATATAGCAAACAATGGTTGGTGGACGTCTTATCATTGTTGGCTGCAAGTAATACAAAATGCCTGTTAGCAGGTTTTGAAATTATACCTTTACATTATACTACATTTAAATTAGCTAGACAAATCAATAAATTAAAAAAAATCTAAACATTCTGGTGAGATTAACCTTTTTAGCAGTTGAGATAAAAATATATTGTCTGAGTGATTGAGGTGGGGGTGAGGATGTTGCTTTGGGAGGAGAATAGGAAATGAAGAACTAGCCAGAATTTTACATATTGGTACTTTATAAAAGGTATTTTCTCATTTAATAAATACTGATTGATTGTCTTCTGACTATTCTCCATGCTGGGAGAATACAAAGATAAGTCAGGTATGAATCGTCTTCTCAGTACATCAATATGCCTGAGAAATAAAGTAATAAATGTCCTTACAGGCACAGAGTTTTTAACAGACACTGTTGTAGCCTCTCTCTCGTTCCTTCATGTAAAATGCTTCTGCTGCACCTGTGACTCTCTGCCTTTTTGGATCTGGCATAGACTTCACCTAGAGACAGGACAACTAATCAATTACAGATGGGAGTTGGTGGATAAAGACCCAGCTTGCGCACTTAAGCTGTCTCCTCCAGAAGTCCTCAGTGGGATTGCACCACAGTTACTCATTAACTCACTTCCTTCTCTTCCCTGTTTCTTCTTTCACTACTTGACTGAGGTTCCTAGGGTCACCTGCCCTCTCTTAACCTTTGTTTCTGGAAGAACCAAATCTAAGGAAGATATACGTATATAACTCAATAGGGAGTTTCTGCTTCTGTCTAGGATATAGAACATTACAAGAAATACTTCTGCCACTTCAACAATGAGAACAAATCAGAAATTTTTGAGCCATTAGATACTCAAAGTTGCAAGGTAAACTAATGAACCAAAAAACACTGCCTCAGTTTGAGAGTGGATCAGCAGAAAGAAAAGAAAACCTCCCACACTCCAACTTGACAGGAATTAGAAACAACAGTCCTCTGCCACAGAAATAAGGGCAGGACAGCTGTATGAGCTCTTCTGATGTGCAGCATACGGGTACCATCTATATAAACTTTCCCACCCACTGGGTCTTACACCTAGTAATGGGGTGACAGTCCAACACCAGAGAGAGCCAGGAGCATTGACAGAAACCCTCACCAATTCAGGAAATGGGGCCTGCCTCACTGTGATGGTAAAGCTAGAGAATTAGGCCACGTACTAATCCCAGATAAAAGCAGTATACTATACATATACATCACAAAATACATATATATGATACATATGTGTGTGTATTTTTGTACATATATATGACAAAATTGCTTTGGACCATGGCCTCTTTAAAGAAAAATAATAAAAGAATATGGAATTTATATTCTCTTTTGTATAAAGTCAGAGTAAACAAGAACACAAATTATAGGGACTAAAATTGGAAATAGATTGTCGTAGAATTCTTAGATATTTTTCTTAATTTTTTAAATCATAGAATGTGCTGTGCTAAAGATGCATGTTTTAGTGTCTATAATAACCACTAAAGTACAAAATCATGCTAAGAGGCATAAGTAAAAAAATCAATGAGACGAGAGAATATATTTTTTAAGGATTGATGGGTTAACCATGACCAAAACAAAGATAAGAAGAGAGGAACAGAGGATCTAAAAATAAAAATAGAAAAAAAAGAAGGAAAGAAAAAAGGCGGACCAAAGAACACAGGTATAAAAGGCACGAGTTGACAGACTAGATAAAACAAAGCAACATTCAATTATATGTTGTTTATAAGAAACACATTTTATAAACATAAAGACACAAACAGATTACAAGTAAAAGGAAGGGAAACTTTTTCATATAAACACTAAGCCAATGAAAAGAGTATGATTATATTATTAAAATGTATTAAATTCCGAGTTTGGAAATGTTGGAACTCTTCTTCTGGTTGTGAAGATCAGGAAAAGCTTTAAGGAGGTACCATTTGAAGAATGAGCAAAATTTAGATCATAACGACTGGGAAGGGTCTTCCCTGGTGGTACAGTGTATAGGAGTCTGCCTACCAGTGCAAGGGATATAGGTTTGATCTCTGGTCCAGGAAGACTCCACATGCTGTGGAGCAGCTAGGCTCATGTGCCACAAGTACTGAGTCTGTGCTCCAGAGCCCATGAGCTGTAACTACTGAGCCCTAATGCTGCAACAGTGGAGCCTGTGTGCCTAAAGCCTATGCTCCACAACAAGAAAAGAGATGGCAACAAGAAGCCTGTACACTGCAGCAAAGAGTAGCCACAGCTCGCCACAACTAGAGAAAGCCTGGGCAGCAACAAGGACTCAGTGCAACCAAAAATAAATAAAGTTAAAAAAAGAAAAAAGACTGGAAAGGATGGAGAAAACTTTTGGATGCTGAGCAAAGACAGCATGAGCAAAGCCCCATGGACAGAAATCTGGAAGTGATTACAGAGAATAGCGAATAATTCAGTTTGCCTGATGCTCAGTCTAGCACTGAGAACTAGAACCAAACAAGTAGGCTGCAGCCACGCTGTGAACAACTTTGAATGCCATGATAAGATCTGGATTTTGTTTTGTAAGTGATAGGAAGCAGAGAGGCAGGGAAATAGCCTGTAATTTCAATTCAGGAAAGTTTGTGTGTCTGTAAAGTATCTAAAAGAACTAACAGGGCAGCGTATCTATGAGAGCTTGAGCATTCATTGCTCTGTGAAGTGAAAGTTGCTCAGTCATGTCTGACTCTTTGTGACCCCATGAAATAGTCCATGGAATTCTCCAAGCCAGAATACTGTCGTGGGTAGCCTGTTCCCTTCTTCAGGGGATCTTCCCAACCTAGGGACTGAACCCAGGTCTCCCGCATTGCAGGTTGATTCTTTACCAACTGAGTCACCAAGGAAGCCCAAATAAATCATGGGTCCAAGAAAACACCAATGTTTTATTCTAGATGACAGGGAAGATGGTGATGTCAGTTACAGAAAGGGAGAAATTGGAAAAGACAGGTTGGGGAAGGAGAGAAAAGAGATGCTGTCTTGGAACTGTTGAGTTAGACATATTAGTGGAATTTAAACACGAATAAGCCCAGCCAAAATAAGAAACAGAAGCCTATACTTTGGCATTAGTGGGATTCAGAACTATTTGCACAGAGAAGAGGTTTAAAACCATAAAAATTCCAGAAGAGGAATATATAGATAGTAAGTAGAGAAAAATTCCTGGGAGAATATCTACAATAAGGAGATTGAGCAGGGGAAATTGAAGCCTAAAGAGATAAAGGTTCAAGTTCAAAGTTAAAGAAGCAGGGTATGGAGACAAAAGACTCCATTCACAATTCTGGAACGCTTCTGGTTCCAGAAGTTGGTATCATTGAGTCTGTCAAATGCTCCAGAAGTAATGGATGGTTGAGGAAGGCAGTTAAATGTGGTGGCCAGTAGGTTATGAGCCAGTGACTTTTGATAATTTAGTTCCAATGGGGTGATAAAGGATAAAAACTAAACTGTTAGGAGTTAAAGATTAGGTCAAGAAGAAAAGTACACGTTCAAAAGGTTTGCAGAAAGGATATTTGAAAAAGAAATAGAGTTAAAGATCAGCTTTGTTGTTGTTGTTAGGACAGGAGTATTTGGAGAGGAGAGCAAGAAACTGTGGTCCTAAGAGAAAAGAGATAATCAATAGAAAAAGTCTCTGAGGAGATAGGAGGAGATGGGATCAAGGGTGTGGAGATGGGATCAAGGGTGTAGAAATGGGAAAGGGAAAAAGGAAGAAAAATAAAATAGATGGATTTAGAGAAAGGTTATTGTAGAGAAGGGAGGCACTAGTGGAGCTAATATAAAATGAATGTACTCTTCTAAGTATGAGGCAAAGCAATCTTCAGAGAATGAAGCAATTCCAATCCTGGGAAATGGGATAGTGAAAAATACTATGGGATTAAGCACTGTGGGAAATGTTATAGTGACTCAGTTAGGGAAGAGTACTCACTGAATAATGGAAAAGGGCCAGATAAGTTGAGCTGCAAGAAATTTCAGTGAATTTAATGGCTTTTTTCAATATTTCTCAAGTAGCACTGGGTAGCATGAAAGCAGAACCAAATTAAGTTGGTGGTGTGGTCTCCATGGGGAAATAAAATGTGGTAGAGTGTGTGCGTGTTTTACAATCAGCTTGCTTTTAACAAGATTGTTGGGGGTTACACCTGCAGTGGAAAAAGCACAGGGCGAGATCAACATCAGAAGGAAACACATTTATATTTCTGAATGCTCAAGCAGAAATAACAGATTTGAGATGAGTAAATCTGTAGTGAATACAGACCAAGCGAAATGGAAAGTGGAGTTACTTCCTGGATGATCCGAGTCTTTAAAAAAGCACATTATTTGAGGAAATATATTTTTATTCTATCTTTCTATACTGACCTATGTGAAAATACTATGTTAATCAAAATAATAAAATAGTTCTTTATCCTTCTCTTATTAGCCATGTAGCAAAGCCTAACACTTGAAAAGTGACTTTAAAAATATTTGAAGAATTCAAGACCTAAGAGAAAGAATAAAGCAGAAAAAACAGCCAAAACTTCCTTACTATTTGTATATATTTACTTGAAAGACAAATGCAGGTTTTTTAAGTTTTAAAATGAGAGTTATTCTTTTGACTTTGAGAATAATGAATTTATTAAAATTACATATGTAAAGTATGAACCTTAACCAAGCATGTAAGCAAAATAAATGGTATGGGTCATAAATGAGACATTCATGTCACATTGTCATAAGATTTCTTCTGTAAGGAAAAATTAAAAGAAAACAGGCAGACACAGAGGCTAGAAGACATGCATAAAATAACTTACAGGGATGTGGGAGAAAATTAATACCATAACAAGGCTAAGATGTCCTGTATTGTATTTTCCAAAGCCTGCCCCATGCTCTATATTTGCAGTTGAACTGCAGTTGAACTTGCAACATACTCCATATTCTTAAGTTTCGAGAATTTTACTCTTAAAGCAATGCTCCAGGGAAGTGCAAGCGACCCAGACATACAGCTGAAGAGAAAAATCCATCCCCATGGGTCTGAATGGAGATAAGAGACCCTCTTACTGTTCATTAATTTCACAACTGTCAGTCTGAAATTTCAGAGAAAGCTGAAAAATCAACTTGTGGTTACTGCCGCTGCCCTATTTGCTAAGGTTTTACTCTCCAACCTCCTTATGTTTTCAGATGGAAGTCCATGTGTGGGGGATTAAGAAGAGACGAAGAAAAGACCAAATCATAGGTAGAAAGAGTAGAAGGCCCCTTCTTGGCTAGTGTGCTACTGTGACTGGCATAGCTGAGCGAGGTAAGGGTGTGGGAAGGTGTGCCCAGGGGGCCTGTATACATGGGTACTGCCAGGGCCAGCCAATTCTACGAAGTGTCATGAAAGGGGGAGTGTGGGAAAGAGGAAGCCAAGCTGTCTAAATTTTCTGCAAAGCAAAGGATTAGATTAACAGTTTTCCTGTCAACATCTCAGATCGTATTTTGGGGATAAGGCACTATTTTTTTTAACAGCAGGGTAAAAAGATACTTTAAAAAGTTAATCTCTGAATCGATCTGAATTGATGAATCTGATGTGAACTGTTTTAGGGGGGGCAACTACTGATAAATGCCCCTACACAGCAAGTTTATTAGGGCTCATTGCATTTTGTTCTTGTTGTTTAAGTGTCCTGGGAAAGTCTATTTAGGTTGGATGTAGCCAGAAGCAATTGAACACTTCAGGGGAAGTTTTCATATGTGTATATTTCTTTCAACTAACTTTCATATGTTTTTAATCATTTTGCTGGCCACTATTGGAATTATTATTCTATTTTCCATGCAGCATTTTTTTTCTCTTTAGTTAATGTCTTTTCTCTGTCAGGAATGCCTCATGTTCCATCTTTTAAGCCAAGACTATGCAATGCAAAGGGAAGTGGACATTTAATAGCTTTCCTCCTAATCAGTGTAGATGACCTGTCATCCATCCACTTGTTTTTAGTTTGCAATATCACCATTGAGTCAAAAAGGAAAGAATAAGGATCTAGAAAAGAGAGTGGTTTAGTGGATAACCTTGAGAGGTGTTGATAGAAGAGGAATGGACATAGTTTCAGAAAACCTAGACTAGAATACCTATTTCAAATAATTTCAAATAGCTTTCAATGACCTCCCTAAGTGTTCAGGCAGAAAGAAAACCACAGTGAACCACACAACTAAATAGCTAATAGAGCTTATAAAAGGACATATAATTACTGGTCAGAAGGAAAAAATAGTCCTAACATTAAATACTATTGCATGAACCTTAATGAAAGAGATATTAAAAACTAAAGTGGAAGTTATTATTGAGGCTTTCCAGGTGGCACAGTGGTAAAGAGTCCACCTGCCAATGCAGGAGATGCGAGCGATGCTGGTTTGATCCCTGGGTCGGGAAGATCCCTTGGGGTAGGAAATGGCAACCCACTCTAGTATTCTCGCCTGGGAAATTCCATGGACAGAGGAGCCTGGCGGGCTACAGTCCGGGGTCGCAAAGAGTTGGACACGACTGAGCACACAGCACACACACAAATTTATTACTAGCAGTTTTACAGAGGATCAGAAACACTCTATACTCGGTCATTTCTTATATTAATCGCACAATAAATACTAAGTAGTAATAAGTGAAATTATAGTTGTGTGGTGTTATTTATAGGAAAGTTTGGAGAACGTTCTCCAACGATGTAACTTTGGGGAGATATGTTGTGAAATATCAATTAGTAACATATATGGAGCCATTGCTGCTGCTGCTGCTGCTAAGTCACTTCAGTTGTGTCCGACTCTGTGCAACCCCATAGATGGCAGCCCACCAGGATCCCCCGTCCCTGGGATTCTCCAGGCAAGAACACTGGAGTGGGTTGCCTTTCCTTCTCCAATGCATGGAAGTGAAAAGTGAAAGTGAAGTTGCTCAGTTGTGTCCGACTCTCAGCGACCCCATAGACTGCAGCCTACTAGGCTCCTCCATCCATGGGATTTTCCAGGCATTAGCCCCTTTGAAAATCTAATGGTGGAATGGCCATCTCCCCAGAAATTGTACATGCATGGAGAACCATGGATATGACTTAGAATGACTGGTGGACTCCCTAGAGCCCATGCATTAGTCCCATGAAGGGAACTGTTGGGCCTTTAGTCAGAGCCAAACTTTTCCTTTCAAATAGATGCTCCTTTGTGCAAGGCATCATTTGGCACCATTTAAATGCCTCAAAGCCTTTGACTGTGTGGATCACAATAAACTGTGGAAAATTCTGAAAGAGATGGGAATACCAGACCACCTGATCTGCCTATTGAGAAATTTGTATGCAGGTCAGGAAGCAACAGTTACAACTGGACATGGAACAACAGACTGGTTCCAAATAGGAAAAGGAGTTCGTCAAGGCTGTATTGTCACCCTGTTTATTTAACTTATATGCAGAGTACATCATGAGAAACGCTGGACTGGAAGAAACACAAGCTGGAATCAAGGTTGCTGGGAGAAATATCAATAACCTCAGATATGCAGATGACACCACCCTTATGGCAGAAAGTGAAGAGGAACTCAAGAGCCTCTTGATGAAAGTGAAAGTGGAGAGTGAAAAAGTTGGCTTAAAGCTCAACATTCAGAAAACTAAGATCATGGGATCTGGTCCCATCACTTCATGGGAAATAGATGGGAAACAGTGGAAACAGTATCAGACTTTATTTTTCTGGGGTCCAAAATCACTGCAGATGGTGACTGCAGCCATGAAATTAAAAGACGCTTACTCCTTGGAAGGAAAGTTATGACCAACCTAGATAGTATATTCAAAAGCAGAGACATTACTTTGCCAACAAAGGTCCGTCTAGTCAAGGCTATGGTTTTTCCTGTGGTCATGTATGGATGTGAGAGTTGGACTGTGAAGAAGGCTGAGCACCGAAGAATTGGTGCTTTTGAACTGTGGTGTTGGAGAAGACTCTTGAGAGTCCCTTGGACTGCAAGGAGATCCAACCAGTCCATTCTGAAGGAGATCAGCCCTGGGATTTCTTTGGAAGGAATGATGCTAAGGCTGAAACTCCAGTACTTTGGCCACCTGATGGGAAGAGTTGACTCATTGGAAAAGACTTTGATGCTGGGAGGGATTGGGGGCAGGAGGAGAAGGGGACGACAGAGGATGAGATGGCTGGATGGCATCACTGACTCGATGGACGTGAGTCTGAACTCTGGGAGTTGGTGATGGACAGGGAGGCCTGGTGTGCTGCAATTCATGGGGTCGCAAAAAG
>NW_011494807.1:2416062-2416289 GCF_000754665.1 Bison bison bison | reverse complement strand
CTGGAATCAAGATTTCTGGGAGAAATATCAATAACCTCAGATATGCAGATGACACCACCCTTATGGCAGAAAGGGAAGAAGAACTTAAAGAGCCTCTTGATGAAAGTGAAAGAGGAGAGTGAAAAAGTTGGCTTAAAGCTCAACATTCAGAAAACTATGATCATGGCATCTGGTCCCATCACTTCATGGGAAATAGATGGGAAACAGTGGAAACAGTATCAGACTTT
>NW_011494807.1:2374417-2415962 GCF_000754665.1 Bison bison bison | reverse complement strand
GGTGATGGACAGGGAGGCCTGGTGTGCTACAATTCATGGGGTCGCAAAAAGTTGGACATGACTGAGTGACTGATTTGATCTGATCTGAAATGCCTCAAAAAGTACTGAGTGGAAGCCTTCAAGAACTTGTGAAATATACCACCTCTGGCTTTAGGAAGATCTTAAGTTCTGCTTTGTATAAAACAGTCCCTACTGTATCTGTTGTCTTGACTAATATTAATAGTGTCCTCTTTTACTCTCTGAAATGTCCCTGTTTGGTCAATAAACTACACAGACACTTTTGAAAAACATCAATTCATAAAATATAAGCAATCAAGAGATGAAACCAAAACAGCAAAAATAAACTTAGAAATATTGAAACTGTGAAACCATATTGAGAAATATGAATTTATAAGACTGGCAATGAATCCATTTAAACACAGAACTAAGGTAAAATGACTACAGAAACTATGGTTAGAAAAGAGAATAGAAAAGCAACATGTCTTGACAAAAATACCTTACAAAAATTGATGACGGAGGGAAGGGTGAAAGGATGCTAATGATACTAAATTCTCCAACTTTCATGGCAAACAGTCAATTAAATCAGTGTAACATTAAAATATGGAGTGAAAACTTAAATTCTTTAATAATTTATCTTTGTTTTTTAACGTTGGTGGGTCCTTTAAAAACTAACACTCTTTTAGTGAAGAAATATTTTTCTGAATTTCAGCAATGAACTTCAGCCAAATGAAGTTTCATTTGGCTCCTATTGTCGAATTCAAGTAAAATTAAATATATTATCTTCATCAATAATAACTTTGATAAGATGACCTCATTTCAATGAAAATATGCATGTCAATATGTTATTTACATAGATGTTTGGAACAATATTCACTAAGGTCAACCTAAATTGTGGTTGACAATTTTTATGCTAATTTTATACTTTTATAACAGCTTGAATTTTTATAATGAACTTGTATCATTTTTATAATAATAATAAAGCAATAAAAAATATCAACTTCAGAGTCAAAACTTAGGCCGAGATTAGGTAATAAAATCAGTTCTAAAAGGAAAAATCAAGTGGAGTCCAAATTACTTTCTGAAACGACTGATGATGATGATATTTAAGGTGTTGTATATAATACAGTTTAGTAATAGAACCAATTAGTAATTGGCATTAAAATTAACATTAGGAATGAATTCAGCTTTGCATAGAATAAAATCAATATACAATACAAAATGAAAATATTGACTATCTTAAATTACATTATCCCAATAATGCTATCTTATTTTGTCAATTGTTTATCATTGAATGTATTAGCTAAATGCTTGCCTGATGCAACTTAACTGAAATCCTAGAATTCAGCTACAAAGGCCTGGAAAAATAATCTGAACACAGGATTTAGCACAAGTCTGTTTCCACCATAACATAAGATAGCTCTTCCTGATAGTTTTATTTTATTCAGACTTGTTTCCCTGGCTTGCTTGCAGTCACCAAAAAATGAATTCACAAATAACTGGATGAGACTTGTAAGGTATGAAGCATCTTGTGTTGAAAAGTGACAGCTAAAAAGTTGGTTTGGGGGATGCATGGACTGAACCATTCCTTGGGGCCTATGTTGCCGACTGTGGCTGGACTGAGAAATCATTGTCTAACATTCAGCCTCCCAAATGCTTCCCCACCCTGTGCCTCTAAAAGGTCACAGGTATAATTATCTACCTGTTACCAGGGAACAAAGTAAGCCTCCCACGTTTGCACATGGGAAGGCTGCAGTTAGCTGGATTTATTTGCTGTCACTGAAGTATCTGGCTTGCTGGTTTTGGAGAGGCTATTTTAGTGGGGCTAGGCCAAAGCAGCCATATCGAAATGTAAAAGATGTCTTTATTACCAAATATGTATGTAAATAAAAGGCCTGGCTCTTTCCCCCAAGTAACATGTTTCATACATTACTTAGAAACAAACACTACTGCAACTTGAATGGCCCTTTTTTCCCCTTTTAGGTTGTATGATAACATCCCTGTAACAACACAGCCTCATGCCGTGTTCATTTGTGGACACTGATTAACCTGAGTCAAAAAGAGATCAGGGAAACCAGAAGTGTGGGAACGTCCTGAAAAGGAAACAGTCCTTGTGCCCCGAACCACCACTTTGAGTCAAATAGGAAAAAGTGCCCCACCTGAAGACACTTTCAAACCATCTTAGTTGTGATCATTAATCTGTAATGATGCAAATCACGAGATATAATATTTTAAAATGGTGACCATGGGAAAGCATACAGGACAATCCTTGCCCTCCTGTGTCAGGACATGGCCTAGAATCGGCCCTGTCTGTTGGTGGTCATGAGCACAGTATGGTCATTTCTGCACACATCTGGGTTGAATCACAGACATTTCAATTTCATGAAAGCCAATAAAGCAATTGTTCTAAATATCGATATTGAAGTTGCACTGTGAGCAGAAAGAAACCAGAGACCTCTGCTGAAAACACGGATGAGACTCAGTCAGCAGATGAGACTGACTAACTGGAAATGCACTGGGAGGAAAGGGCCACTCAGGAGGTGGTTCAAGTGTAGCCCAGATGCTGCTGTTCAGGAAGAACACTCCGATTACAGGCCATGTGCCAGGCACCGTGCTAGGGACAGAAGCAGAACTAGCCCTAACGGTGGGGATGATTGTACTTAAATTCACCACCTTTATTTGGGAAATATTTTTAATTTTTTTCCTAAGCTCTTTGCCTGAGGCAGTAAGTCAGGTTGACAGACCCCTAAGTGGGGTGTACAGAGCCCATTCCCCTTGAAATTAGTCAAGAAACAAGGGAAGAAAGGGACTTGCCATGTGGAGTAAGCCTTCTTGACCTCTCTGCCCATTGATGTGTTTGAACTCACACTGATTAGTTCTGGTGATTGTTTTCCAGATGGGAAACTGTTCTAGGATCCTGGACTTTTTTGTGGTCCTTAAAAATTTTAGAAGCTTTGGCTCCCAGATATCTGACCCACAAGAAAGGCCTCACTGTTCTGGAGTCTCCCACAGGTGATCCAGATGGTGTTTGGCAGCTGGCATGAGTTACCCTCAGCCCTGGCATGAAGCCTGTGCGCCTGGTCCCTGTGTTCGACTACTACACAACTCTGTGGGTCATATCATGGGTCCTTCGTGACCAGGCTATCCTCTTTACAGCATCTTACCCAGGCTACACCATAGAACTACCTCCTCTCTGCTTCATATTCTGGATTTCAGACTGCAAACTGATGGACTCAGCACAATTTCAGCCAATGGACATTCATGTTTTATTTGACTGGCATGATGCTCTTAGAAGTTTCAAATGTGAATATCCTTAGGTGGGACTTACTCTTACGGATACTGTACTCTCCACCACTCCCTATGGCCCTACATGCAGCTGCCAAACTCTGAAAGTATATGAGCTTGTGACTGAGCAGCCTATTTTTCCCACTCTCTCTTCAACTTTGTTGTGTTCAGTCACTCAGTCGTGTCCAACTCTTTGCAAACCCATGGACTGCAGCACACCAGGCTTCCCTGTCCTTTACCATTTCCGGAGTTTGCTCAAACTCATGTCCATTGAGTTGGTGATGCCATCCAACCATCTCAGCCTCTGTCGCCCCCTTCTCCTCCTGCCCTCAATCTTTCCCAGCATCAGAGTCTTTTCCAATAAGTCGGCTCTTTGTATCAGGTGGCCAAAGTATTGGAACTTCAGCTTCAGCATCAGTCCTTTCAGTGAATACTCAGGGTGCCCCACTTATCTCCTCAACAAAAGGTATTTGCCTTATATTTAATTTCTAAGAAATGAGCTAAACTTAGTTAATTTGCATGAATGTGCCAGTGGCTAGACATGGTTTGCTCCGTATCTAGGGGATCTTTGCATTTTAGCTGGGATTTCCTATGGAATCAGTGCTTTGAGTCAAAGGAATGAACCTCTGGCTCTGGAATTTAAGAAGTAGGGCAGGCACTTTAGAAAACAAGTAGGCAGCAATATATTAGTGATTGTCACACTGAAATGTCCCTGCTCTCTTTGATTATAAGCACTTAGGCAATTTGAACAGAGCTTGACAGGAGGCTAGAAACCTATCCATAGGCAAAAGAAGCCCCTCTGTGAAGGGAGGAGAGTCCAAGAGCACAAGAACACCCAGTAACTGTGCACAACCCTCAAGTCATTTACTTGCTGGAGGATTTTTCACAGTGTTCCTCTTTCTGCTTGACAAAATGAACATAAAGAATTTGGGCCATAGCTTCTGTTTTAGATTTTCCACACTCCTTATCCCTTCTATTAGGCCAAATAATTGAAATGTTTGTGGTGAGTGCAGAAGACATATCATAGCATGCAGTAAGGTCAGATGGGGAAATAAGAGGGAAAGTTTTTCTTCCCTATACTTGAGGAAAAAAGAGCAAAACCTCTTAGAAATTCTTGTGTAAGACATGGAGAACAGAATTATGGATGAGGGGTTGGGATGGATTGGGAGACTGAGACTGGCATATATGCATACTATGTATAAAATAGATAACTGAGGACGGATTGTACAGCACGAGGACCTCTGCTCAGTGTTCTGTGGTGAACTAAAGGGGAAGGAAAACCAAGGAAGAGGGGATGTATGTATACATATAGCTGATTCACTTTGCTGTATAGCAGAAATTAACACAATATTGTAAAGCAACTATGCTTGTTGAGGGCTCAGTCACTCAGTAGTGTCTGACTCTCTGCAGCCCCATGCACGGTAGCCAGTCAAGCTCCTCTGTCCACGGGATTCTCCAGTCAAGAATACTAGACTGTGTTGCCATGCCCTCCTCCCGGGGATTGCCCCATCCCAGGGATAGAATCCACAACTCTCGTGTCTCCTGCATTGGCAGGTGGATTCTTTACCACTAGTGCCACTGGGAAAGCAACCATACTGCAATATAAAATAGAAAGAAATCCTTGTGTATATTCCAATATCAAAAATGTCCGACCAAGAGGCAGCTAACAATTACGAGGCACTTTCTAAGTGCCAGTCCCTGCAGTAAGCACTTAAGATGCTTTATCTTAATACTTCTCACAATAATCCTCTGGATAAAATGCAGTATTCCCATTTTACAAACCAGGAGACTGAGGTACTGAGCTGTTAGTAAATGGTAGAGTTGCTTTTCACCCAGACATTAGGTCTTCAGGCTGCCTGCACTGCCACTGCGAAGCAAATAGGGACGTACTGACATGTGGTTGTTTGTCAGACATGATCCCGGGTTCTTTGCAGGTATTCTCATGTTTAACTCTGACTGTGTGGATCACAATAAACTGGACAATTCTTAAAGAGATGGGAATACCAGACTACCTGATCTGCCTCTTGAGAAATCTATATGCAGGTCAGGAAGCAACAGTTAGAACTGAACATGGAACAACAGACTGGTTCCAAATGGGAAAAGGAGTACACCAAGGCTGTATACTGTCACCCTGCTTATTTAACTTCTATGCAGAGTACATCATGAGAAACGCTGGGCTGGAAGAAGCACAAGCTGGAATCAAGATTTCTGGGAGAAATATCAATAACCTCAGATATGCAGATGACACCACCCTTATGGCAGAAAGGGAAGAAGAACTTAAAGAGCCTCTTGATGAAAGTGAAAGAGGAGAGTGAAAAAGTTGGCTTAAAGCTCAACATTCAGAAAACTAAGATCATGGGATCTGGTCCCATCACTTCATGGGAAACAGATGGGGAAACAGTGGAAACAGTGGCTGACTTTATTTTTCTGGGCTCCAAAATCACTGCAGATGGTGACTGCAGCCATGAAAATAAAAGACGCTTACTCCTTGGAAGGAAAGTTATGACCAACCTAGATAGTATATTCAAAAGCAGAGACATTACTTTGCCAACAAAGGTCCGTCTAGTCAAGGCTATGGTTTTTCCAGTAGTCATGTATGGATGTGAGAGGTGGACTATAAAGAAAGCTGAGCACAGAAGAATTGATGTGTTGAACTGTGGTGTTGAAAAAGACTCTTGAGAGTCCCTTGGACTGCAAGGAGATCCAACCAGTCCATCCTAAAGGAGATGAGTCCTGAGTGTTCATTGGAAGGACTGATGTTGAAGCTGAAATTCCAATACTTTGGCCACCTGATTCAAAGAGCTGACTCGTTGGAAAAAACCCTGATGCTGGAAAAGATTGAAGGCAGGAGGAGAAGGGGACGACAGAGGATGAGATGGTTGGATGGCATCACTGACTCAATGGACATGGGTTTGGGTGGAGTCTGGGAGTTGGTGATGAACAGGGAGGCCTGGCGTGCTGCGGTTTATGGGGTCACAAAGAGTCGGACGTGACCGAGCGACTGAACTGAATCTCTTGCTGTGAGGAACTGAGGTAGGGAGAAATCATTTGTTCAGAGAGATGTGATTTCACTGTGCATTTGTCATCTGATTCCAGATCTGTTTGATTTCAGCAGCTTCTAGAAACATGAAGGGGAAGGTCATCTGTGGTCAGCTGACTATCATGCTCTGCATTATGGGTTCACAGAGTTAGCCATTGTATGGGATTTGAGAGAAATCCACAAAATTCCTACTTCTGTTCTCTGGACTACCTCAAAAATTCATTCCTTTGGATTAAACTGCTTTGTCCCAGATCCTCTTTCAAAATGCAAATAGTCCTATGAGAGTTTTCTATGAAGGATTTTATCATATTTCCCCAACCCCCTTCCAACAATATCAAGGGACGGGGGTTGTGACGGGGAGAAGGGGATGCTGAAAGTGATGAAAGGGAAAGGAGATCCAGGTGACCCAAAGCCGTTCCCAAAGTCAGAACTTTGCCTGTGGCCATTTAAAACAATTTCAAGCAAACTGACTGAGCTTGAAAGTGTATAATCAAGTTTCCATTCCCCCCAGGCATGTCCTACATATGCAGAAAAAGTATCAATAGCATTTTACTATATAGGAGTAACTGTGTAGTTCAGTCTCAAACCTCAACAATTGCAGTTTGATTGTCTCAAAACCACTGGTATTTCACGTTTACTTCTAGTGTTTTCAAACAATTCTACCCAAATGTCACATCTGGAAGGATCATTGTTTGAAATTAAATTGTTTTTGGAAATCACTGGATGCCACGTAAAGGAATTTTCCAATCCAGCCTGTCTATTGGCCAACTATTAAAGACTCTGCTACATGTGATCTGGGGATTTGTTTTGCTCCTTTTAACAATAAGAAAGACTTGGCCATTCACTTGGAAATGCTGTTAACATTAGAGGATTTTCATGTACCTGATTTTTAAAAACAAACTATTGGTATTTTGAATATATGCTTGGCATTTTAGTTATTTACTTGCTAGTCCTGAGATAACAAAGGCTGAAAAACAGAAGTCAAAGAATGAAATCCAAATGAAAGTGTCTGTTTATGAAAGGAATACAGTTTCTTAGCTAAGGTTTTTCCTTTTCTTTTTTCTTTTCACATTTGAGATGAAAGTTTTTGTTTTTTCTGATCCCTTGGAAAGCTATTGGTTGGAAAGTGAGGTGTTTTTGGTATGGATTCAACCTCTTGGCAAATTCTGGTAAGAACAACTTTCCCTGAATAAAATGGGTGTGGCCCTGGTGTGTGTTCCTGTGCTCTTCAGTTTGGCTCCAGGCCTGACCTTCATATTCAGATAGCTTCCGGGTCACGGGTAAAATGAAGCAATAGGGGAAGACAGGAAAAACCTAATAATTGTGGCAGGCACTCAGTTTTTCCAGCTTCTAGAGAGAAAAAGAAAAAGGACAGCAGGGGCACTATGTGACCTGGAACATGGGAGCAGGGCCTGCTTTGATACAGCTTGTATACTAGAGGGCCCCCAGCTCTGGGAAAGGCCCAGGAAAGAAGTTTTCCAATGAAAAGAAGAAAAATTTCATCTTGGATATAAGACAGAAAGGATTCTATCCTTAAGAAACAATTTTGTTATTTGTTTGTCATCTTCTCCTTTCTTATCAGAGTTTTTGGTTCCCATCTTTCCCTTTCCTCTCTCTTCCCTCAACCTCTGATTTCCTGAAGCTTTAGTTTGGGACAAGTGATCTCTCTGTTTTTACCTTCTCTGCTTAAACAAAGGTAGATGTGAAAGCTGCTTAGGGACTTTTAATGACCGGATCATGGCATCAGAGTTGATGCTTGGAGTAGGATTATTGGAAATTCGTTGAGACCCTTCTTCAATTTGCAGGACCTCTTTTTCCCTATAGGGCTTCCCTGGTAGCTTAGTGGTAAAGAATCTGCCTGCCAATGCAAGAGACACAGGTTTGATACCTATGTTGGGAAGATGCCCTGGAGAAGGAGATGGCAACCCACTCCAGTAACTCTTGCCTGGGAAATCCCATGGACAGAAGAGCATGGCAGGCTATAGTCCATGAAGTCACAAAAGAGTCAGACATGACTTAGTGACTAAACAATAAAGCTTCTCTGCCTATAAGACCCTCAGAGAGGTAAAGATGTGAAAAAGGCAATAGAATGTAAGAAGGAGATGAGTTACAGAATAAAAAGGGAAAGTAAAAGAATTAGCCTTATGTCAAATTCTGTCAATGATCTCGCTCTTCATAAAGTTGCATTTGTCCTCACATCTAGCAGTGAGGGCCTGTTCATAGGACAATTGCCTCCATTTCAATGGGACTTTTTCAAGGTTGTGTCACACTGTTTTTGGTGGAGTTCTAAGAATTTGGGGAGAGATTTTAATTGTTGACCTTGGAATGTGGATTTCTAAGAACTATGTATATCTGTTCAGTCACTACGTAAAGGTTTCCTAAGCATCTATCACTAGAAAATGTGGATGTGTGTGTTTGGGACTGGAAGAAGGGAGATGAAGGTAACATGGAGAGGAGGCTTAGGAAGGCACATGAAATTGTTTAAGCTAGATAAATTCCTTGAGAGTACAGCATATGGTAGTTCTGTTCATTTTAGGCTTTAAATAATATTTGAACTTGTAATATGTATCCTCTCCTTTCACAGAGGTTACAATCGGTATTTTTATTTTCAGAGAAGCAGAAAGATACATACTGGAGCAGAAAGGTGCCTACTGGAGCACCAAGGCAGGACCATCTATTGTTGCGTTCATCTTTGGGCTCTGAGAGAGGTAGCTATATCTATTATGGTCTCTCTATGGATATATGATATATAATTTGAGGCTTGCTTTTAGAAATGAATATGTTTGGCAGAAACCAAAACAATTCTGTAAAGCAATTATCCTTCAATTAAAAAATAAATACAATAAAAAATAAAATTAAATTTAAAAAATGAATATGTTAAGAGTGTAATTTGTATAGGTGAGTATTGTTTTCCAATTTCTATGTCAGGAAGCTATATATCAACTTTCATTGATGATGCTGTTGCTCTAAAATGTGTAACTCTCACCCTCAACACATATTTCACACACGCTATATACACACGTAAGAGTCCTTTGGTTTGGTTCGAGAGCCATTAGTGCAGAAGAGAATGGTCTTGTTACCTTAAAGTTGTGCTTAGTTCACCTGAGAGCCGTGGGATCCTAGAATGCTGCCCTGATACGCAGGCATGGTTGGCACCAAGAAAAGATGAGGAAATGGCATGTGGAGCTGGTTATTAGTGGCCCAGCTGGCAGCATCATCAAGGGGTGGTTTGTGAGGTTGAGCCTAGTTTTCATGACATCAGCACTGATGAGTCTGAGTAGGTGAACTAGGGTCACTGAAGATGAATATATGAGTAGGAACCACCAGAAGGATCACGCTGAACTTTTTCCTACCACTTCCAAAGAGTTCCAAGTCATTCTTGTGTTTAGGAACCAGAGGCAAATGGTTCTAGAAGCCTTAGTCTTGATTTCAGAAACTTAGTTTAACCGAAGGCATGAACAGACAAAGGACTAAGATGACCCTTAAGATTCACTTTTCTCTCTCTCTTTATACATCTCTCCTCCTCATCTGATAGTCCTCATAAGCCTACTGGGTATTTCACTGAGAAAATATAAGCTAACAGACTGTAGCTTTGCATTCATTTGCATTCAACCTCCTCCTAAAATAGAGAAACATCCCCTGGTACTAAACCCCTCCACTTCACAGCATGGAACCCCAGTCCTGGTTCCCGTTGCTCCTTCAGGTTTTACATTTGCTCTTATCACTTCTCCTGCTTTTTTTAACCTTCTTCTCTCTACTGGCTCCTCATCCAAAATAATCAAATATAGTCTACAAGCTCCCATCTTTTACGGGAGCCTCTCTTAACCAAAAATCTCTATTTCTAGCCTACCTATTATCTCTCTCCCGATCTCTAAGCCAAATTTCTCAAAACATGTCCAATATCACCCATACACTCTGCAGCCCCCATCATGACTCTGAATGTGTTCTCTCCAAGTTTGTCAAACTAAATCCACATGGCCAAATCAAATAGATTTTCTGGCATTCACCTCGTTCCATCCTTCATCCTACCTCTGAATTGCGTACTGTTCCCCACACCCTTATTCTCCACATTTTCTCCTGTCACAGTGCTCAGGGCACCATACTCTCAAGTCATTTATCCAGCATTTCCAGTCAGTCATTCTCCAGCTTCTTCTTCTCTAACCCCTAAATACTGTGATGCTTCAGGGTCAGTCCTGGGTTGATTTTTCGAGTCCTACACTCATTCTGATGACTTTAAATATATATTAACCATGCACAAATATATTTCCCAGCCCAATTCCTCTTTTGAGATTCAAACTTATATATTTAGCCTGACTTATCTAGTTAGATGTCTCACAAGCATTTTTTTGCCAGTCTTATAGAAATTTTATTTTCTATTTGGGAAGAAAAGAATAAAGTCTTATAGTTACAAATGACCATAACCAAGAATGATTTTCAATGAATGACATAGTATAAATAGATCTCCATCTGCTTGCACTGTCTTAAGATATTATCTTGGCTCAAATCTTCCTCTGTCAATGTCTGTTGTGTTTAATAACTTAAGACATATACAGTTATCACAAATAAAACTGTCCTTCTACTGCTCACTGGTTACACATATGTTCTGTGCTTACCCAATCCCACCCACTGTAGAAATTTCACCATTCTTTCAGATCTATTTAAAATGTCTCTCACAAGTGTTGTGAACTCAGTTATGTCCAGAATGGAACAATTGGTCTTCATCCACAACAGCCTGTTTCTTAAGTTTTTCCCATCTTAGAAAGTGATAGAACTGGTACAGTTGCTCAGTTTAGAAATCTGGGAGTCATCCTCAACCCTCTTCCTTACTCTTCCACACCCTTCCACATCCCAACTATTACCAGGTTCTGCCCACTGTCCCTTTTTTTCTATCTCTGATACCAAACTAGGCTAGGCTTTCATCCACTTTCACTTGGATTCCTGCAACAGCCAAATAACGGGTGTCCCTATGTCCACTGGGCAACTGTGCTGCTTCCACAGCTTTATCATGTGTACCTGCCCCTTCCTTCATTCGATTCTAACTACTTGTGGACTTTTTAGTTCCATTTTAAGATCTTTCTTACCTCAAGGCCTTCGCACAGAATGTCTCCTCCTTCTGCCCTTCTCTTCCCCCAACATCCTCTTGGCTAATGTTTTCACACCTTCCATGTCTCAGCTGAAATGTCACTTCCTCCCAGAGGTTTTCTCTAACCAAGAACCTGAATGTCCACCTCCCACCATTAGACACTGTCACATTACAACTTGAAATTTTATATTTATTTTTATTTACTTCACGTCATTTCTTCCATATGGCTAAAAACCACAAGATCAAGAACTGTGTCTTTTTAATGATTCTACATTTAGTACTTAGTGCAAAGTAAGTGAAGTCGTTTAGTCATGTCCAATTCTTTGCGACCCAATGGACTGTAGCCCACCAGGCTCCACTGTCCAGGATTTTCCAGGCAAGAGTACTGGAGTGGGTTGCCATTTCTTTCTCCAGGGGATCTTCCCGACCCAGGGATCAAACCCAGATCTCTCACATTGCAGGCAGATGCTTTACCGTCTGAGCCACTATGGAAGCTCAAGAATGCCTAACTAGAATGATCTGTTGAATGAACAAACTTTGGTCCTCTTAACCCTACTTAACTAACACTCATAAGCCTGGCAGCATAGCCCTACCCTTTTTGTATAACACATATGCTTCTCTCTTTAGCAACATAAAAAGGTGTGGGTCTCTGGAGTTAGACACATCTGGCTCTGACACCCACAACTGAACCCACTGTGTGACTCTGGGTTAGGTGCTTAACCTCAGTTTTTCCACTTGGAAAGTAGGGAGATAGTATCTGTCTTATAGTAATATTATGAAGATTAAAATGAGGACATGGACATAAAGCACTGGCCATAGATGCATTCAGTACAGGTTATCTCCCTGTATTGCATGCCTCCTAATAAGCTCCAAACACTTTTTACCTGGGTTGGGAAGTTGGCACCCACTCCTGTGTTCTTGCCTGGAAAATTCCATGGACAGAGGAACCTGGTGGGCTACCGTCCACGGGGTCACCAAGAGTTGGACACTACTGAGCGACTAAGCACAGAGCACAAGCACTTTTTACCACACACACACCTTAACAGTGTTTCACGACGTGAGCCCATTCACTCTGCCCTTCTGAGTCTTTCTGAGTCTCTGATTGTGACCTTCTAACTAGGAGGTTTGCTTTTGGAGAATGAGATACTTAGCAATGGAACAGCACTGATGATATTAAACCAAATACATAATGGTAGTCCTAAATAAATAGAATTTGTATTATAAGGGCACATTCTCAAATATATTTGGAGGTAACACAAAGAGAAAGGCAGTAAATAATATTTTTGAGTGTAGAAGGCATTACTCTAAAAGAAAACACCAGATGGCAGCACCAGATGCTAGAGATGTGCCTTATGGGATTGTAGCTCAGAACTCTAGGATGCTGCTGCTGCTGCTGTTGCTAAGTCACTTCAGTTGTGTCCGACTGTGCGACTCCATAGATGGCAGCCCACCAGGCTCCCCCATCCCTGGGATTCCCTAGGCAAGAATACTGGAGTGGGTTGCCATTTCCTTCTCCAATGCATGAAAGTGAAAAGTGAAAGTGAAGTATAGCTTAAAACTACATTCAGAGAGACAAACCTTGGTTAAAAAAAGAAAAAGACAGATCTCCCTGAAGAAAAATAATGCCTATTTTATAACATAGTATCAGATTTTTAGAAATAGTGTTTCACATGTTATCATCAAAATACTAAGAAAATAACCCCAAGCATTATGTAATTAATAAAAGATAGTTAAACAAAGCGTTCATTCTGGGTTGTAGTTATACTTAATTAACTGTCAATCTGTGTTTCAGTTAGCCAGAAAGGCCTTAAGTCAAAGACTGAAATACTATCAGCTTATGGAAAAGGGCAAACTTTTTCCCAAATATTAAAGGCAAATATTAAAATGTGTTCACTCATATTAAAATAAGGGTCAATAGTGACCTCCATTCTTGCACTTCCAGCATCACTTAGGACACTGCTTGCTAAAATAGAAATCAAAGGATCACATTAAGCTCCAAATTAAACTTTAAACTGATAATCTCTAGTTTCCCACATTATGCATCAAATTTCATCTGCAAGTAACATGACTTTTAAAATCTTGCTAAACTGGATATTGCTTGCTCAGGCTTTCCTTCTTCTAGAGGGAAAAGGGGGAGTGCGGTGCTGCTCTGAAATCACATAACAGTAGAACAAACCCTTTTAAATAAAAATCCGCTTTGTGGATGTCATTCTTCTTTCATACTGCTTGGGGTCTTTCACAATGTCACTGTGAAATCAGAGAGAGTGAATTCAGTCTTAGATTTTGGATGACAAGCAATGGGACAAGTTCAAACCCATCCCGTGGTGAGCGGCAAAGCAGAGCTGGTGCAGAATGCCCATTGATGACTTGGGTTGGGGGGATTGTCTTAGGGATCTCGGCATTGTTTCTTTGTTTAGATTTGACTGAAGGGTAACAGGAGCATTTGTCATCAGAGAACGGAGCCAGTCTATGCAGGAGGAACACTCTGAGCGGAGGGTAACTCACTCTGCCAGCGACACAGTCATTGTTGCCCAACTGCAGTGAACTGTTTCCAAGTTCTGTGGTCATAATTCTGAAAATGTTTTTCTCACCTGAGTTCGCTTCGAGATTGAGCCCCCTGAAAACACTGGGCAAGGTCGCTGATTCTAACATGAGTTCAGATCAAGGATTCTAGGGGGAAATTGTTCTAACTGGCATAAGGGAAAAGGAAGCAAACATCTGAACTGAAAAAACCGTGCGTGTGTCTCACAGTCAGCCAAAAGTCGGCCGCCACAGGCAGACAAAATTCTGCAATCCAATAATGCACAGGGCGTTTTCTTTATGGAAATGAACGATTCACTGCACTATCTAAATCTTACATAATACAAAGAAAAGAAAAACAGCAATAGACAGAGTCTAATAACAACTGCAACAGAAAACTACGTTCCCCAGGAGAGGCTTTCTGCCGAAAGCGCAAGGCAGTGGCACATGTCTTTTCAAGGGAAGGAATAAAGTCTGTTGGTTCAAGAGGTCTTATTCCTCTTGGAAGCCTAGGAGTTTTCTCCATTTTAATGAACCCTAGCTTGCTCCAGATCTGGCAGCTGAAGGGACCCTAGGTTGGATGACCTTACCATGCCCTCCACTAAAGCCTGTGTGGTCCCCAAACAGGCCAAGGCACATCTGACGGTGGTGGGTGCCAGTTCCTCACTGACACGTGCCTTTTCAGGTCAGGAGCAGAGTTGGCTGTGCTCTGACATAGCTGTCGTGTCCTCTTGATGCCTTTGTTTTGACGGACTCCCTCTGATCTAAACGTGAAAGTCACTGACAGCCATCACTGGCCTCCTGTCCTGACAGTCTCCTCTCCAGATGACTCAGTGAGTCAGGAGGTGTCCTCCTGTGAAGCCGGAGGCCCCGGCCAGCCTCTTTTAGCAGTTGTGACTGAGAACATGCTATGCTCAGCCTGCTGGCTCCACTCTTGGAAGCACAAAGTCTGGGTTACAACAACAAGCATGAGCATTCTGACCACACTCTTCCCTATCTCAAGTTCTGTACTGAGAACATTTAAAGAAAATGCATACAATCAGGAAACAGTGCTGAATGTCAGAACACTAACGGGAGTTCTTGATTTGTGGCTCTAAGACATGGATTCTTTTGCTCGCTGAATCCAGACCCCACACGTTTTGGAAGAAAAGCAACAGCCAAAAGATGAGAAAAACAGTTCATGTTTATGAGACCAGCCTGAAG
Organism: Bison bison bison; assembly: GCF_000754665.1. NCBI lineage: Eukaryota > Metazoa > Chordata > Mammalia > Artiodactyla > Bovidae > Bison > Bison bison. The sequence continues at coordinate 2,400,834 of NW_011494807.1, read as the reverse complement.
CCCATGCCACACTTACGAGTTTGGGTTTTCATTCGGCAAAGAAACTAGCTGTTCTTTCTTCAAGTTCATCGGAAAATATGCCCATTAGTCTGACTCTTCGGCTTTAGGATCATTGTTTTGGAATCTCTAAGCCAGCAAGTGAAAGATCATTTCATTTTAAACATGGAAGTTTGGAAAAAGTACCTGACTTTTGCCCAAGTAACGCAATAAAAAAATAAAAAAGTAATGAAGAACAACTGGATTAAAAATAAAAGATGTCTTCCCACCCCCCAGTCAGTCTGGTTTAACTGTTTACATTAGCTTGGGTTACCTTGCTTCTGCTGCTGCTAAGTCGCTTCATTCGTGTCCGACTCTGTGTGACCCCAGAGATGGCAGCCCATGAGGCCCACCCCCCTCCCCCGTCCCTGGGATTCTCCAGGCAAGAATACTGGAGTGAGTTGCCATTTCCTTCTCCAATGCATGAAAGTGAAAAGTGAAAGTGAAGTTGCTCAGTCGTGTCCGACTCTTCACGACCCCATGGACTGCAGCCTTCCAGGCTCCTCCATCCATGGGATTTTCCAGGCAAGAGTGCTGGAGTGGGGTGCCATTGCCTTCTCCGTTGGGTTACCTTAGTTTCCTGAAAATAGTTCACTTAAACAACCTCTACAGGTGGGGTGTTTCAAGCAGCAAGTCATAGAGAAAAGACCTTGACCTCCTCCTATCTCTCATGATTTGATGTTCTGTAAAGTGTGACACGTGGCAGGACAACCACTATCCTGGCTTCACGGCAGAATGAAGCACATGGACCACACTTTATCTTGCAGGTAGCCACCCTCATAAGCAACCTTCCCCAATCCTGGTTGATGATGAAATTTCAGGTCAAGACCCAGTGACACTTCACTATATAGGCTGGGGACCCCTAGGGTCATGCTTATTTACAACTGCCCAAATCAGGGGTCACAGCCTGGTGTCTGACCCAAACATGGGGTACAGAGCAGCAGCAGGAACTGAGTATTTCCCAGATCCATGAACACACCTAGGTGACTCTTGGTCTGTGTGGGAGTTAATTCCCCATATACTATAGCCATGTAAGCATTAAAAGAAACCATGCTGCACTTTAGAGCGTGTTTAGTTCTACAAGTGCTCCAGTGTTTAATTACTGCTAAAGTCATTTGGGGTTTTTGACACAGATTCTATTTTAGTACGATAAACTCAGCATAACCCAGTGTTGCCAAAACTGAATTCCTAAGGTAGATTACTAAAATAAACCAGTAATAAATATTGGCTGTTGGAATGGGAATTATATCTCTGTAATGTAGACACAGCATTACTGACTCATTTTCAAATAACAATCTCTCCCAAGGATTATTGGTATGAGGGATTCAGAGAAGAAAGAAGTCCATCTCTCTTTTAGGCAGCAGAATGAAAGAGGACCAGGGACCCACTGGGCAAGGATGTTTTTATATCTGCTGTGCCAATGGAGATATAGCCCCAGAGTCCAAGAGGGGGTCAACTTAGGTTTCACTGAGGCAGAAATGGGCATTGAAAGAACACCATCCTAGGGGATGAGGCAGCTGATTCTGGGGGCATTTTTCTCTCATTCCCCTGGAGGTAGAATGCATCCCCAGGCTACCCAATGCATATCATGTGGCACAAATTACCTTATCAGTCACAGGGGGTGCTGCCATGTTCCTCTGAGGCTTGGGATTAGTGGACTCTTTCAGGCCACCTCTACTCCCTAATGTCAAATCCTGAACTTTTGGCCCACTAGGTTGAGCTTTACAACTTCTCTGGTGTACTGGAAGGCGGTCGGGGGCAAAGGTCTGACTACAGTTTGGGCAGGACACAAGCTGGCCTTGACGTGGCCCTGCGTGTTTGGGCTGTCCAGTGAGAACGGGCTGAGGCTTCTGTGGGAGTGGCTGGCGGAACTCCCTGGGGAGTCGGTCATTCTCTACTTTCCACTTTTCCAGGCATTTGGGCTCATGGATAGGAAGGGACAGGGTACCAAATTCCCTCCCACAGATGTAGCAGATGACAGTCCTTGGTCGCGTTGTGATGCCACTGGAAACTTTCTTGAGACCGGCAAGATCATCAGATCTGTCCAGGCTTGGTGCCCTGGGCCCCTCAACCTTCTGCTTGCAGCTTCTCTGATGAACAAGAAGCCGGTCTGGCAAGAATGTGCGGCCGCAGGTCTCACAGGGCAGCAGCTGAGCCTGGGAACTCTGGAAGGCGGCCTCATTCGCTGCCTGAAGACTGTAGGACCCACTTCCGCTGAAAGGAGGTGGTTTGGAAGGTTCTGGCCTCCTCAGGTGCTTGGGCAACTTGCTGTTTTCAACACGCCACTTCTCCAGGCACTGGGGTTCGTGAATGCCAAGGGATTGGGACCCAAATTCTCGGCCACAGATATAGCATACCCGGAACCCGGGCCTGCGGGATGGGATCACGGGGGGCCTGGGCTGACTTTCAGACATAATCCTCCTACTGGACTGCTTTGAGAGAATTACAGTTCCAGGTCTGTTTTTCCGAGGGTTCGTCTTTATTTTTTCACCCCGATTGTCATGCTCTATTTCTGGCAAGAAGCTAGGATGGGACTCACCAAATAGAACAGCTTGGTTTATAAGAAAGGTGGGCTCTTTGGAATGGTGGAAAGACTGTTGCAATGTGGAAACCCTTTTCTCCTCTTCTCTTTCCATTAACAAAGAAGGCTTTCTCTAAGACTTGCTCTGATTTCAGGCCAGACGCATTTTGGGCTTCTGCTTAGAGTGAAGGTTAGTCAGGTTGGCTGTCTTGGGGTTCCACATCGTAGCCAGTACCTTAGACCCAAAGACTGTGACTCAGAGCTTCATTGCAGGGTAGCAGTCTGGAATGCTGGAAAGTCCCCATGAAACCTCAGATGCCTCCAAGATCTGCAGGGGAAATATAAATCAACAAGTTATTGCATACACACACATTCACACACACACATTCACGTGCGCACACACACATATTTTAAGTTGATAAAGAGCAGTGATTTTTTTGACTGAGCATCCTCTTTGGCTATCATAATAACTACACATAGGATTTGTTCAGTAAATGTTGGAATAAATATGAAAAACATTTCTGTTATGAACAGCACTGTTACCGTATCAAACGTTCGATACTGCAAAGGAAGATGGACAATTATTGCACATCTCGACACATATGGTATGAACCAAGAGGCATGGTGGTGAGATCATGCAGGAGAGAACCGAGGCTTCTGAAAACTAGATTAATGAAACTGCGGATCAAGTACAAAAGACGTTCCATTACCTTAGGGATTCTTTTTAGTGCCATGGATCCCTTTGTCAGTTCTTTGAAGCCTATGGACCTCTTCCCAGAATAATAATTTTAAAAGAAAAATATAAAATTCTTACTAGTACAAGTGAAATGAATTTTATTGAAATAATTTATCAAATATTTTTAGTTGTGATTTCTCTTTTACTTGAGCTATAGTCACAGGCCAGACTTTTTGAGTGTCCATGAGTCTAAGATTAAGAACCAGCAGAAGTAATTAAAGCTTGAACAGGAAGATTATCAGGAAGCCTTCAAAGTGAGTTAAGCTTCTTGTAACCTACCAGGTATCCACTCTTCTTTATTATGGGACTGGAGTATTAATAAATTATGGCTGTAATTGTCAAGCCAAGAATGCAACCTTGGGCTCTATTCTTCCTGGTGGTCTATCTGTACACCTTCCCTAGGATGAAGATGCTCAGACTTCAGTTGATGTTCCTTTAACAGATGTTGTATTCATGTTCTTGTTTTATACAGATATATCTTCTTATAGACATCAATCTACTTGTCAAACTATCTTTTTTTTAAATAAACACATGGCCAGCAATTTTCCTAAACTAGAAGAAAGGGCTGATAAGATCTCATTACAGTCAGAAGCCAAAGGAGTTTTTACCTTGGGGAAAGGCATGAGTCAGTTTTATCCCGGTCTACAACCCAGCTCAAGAAAGATTATCTTCAAAAGTCTTAGGACCTTCTTCATTTCCTGAAGGATGACCTCACTCTGGATTAGGGGTTCTTTAGCATTGGCTCCCATTCACAGAGGGAGCGGCACCTGATCTGAAGCTAGACCCAACAGCCCACGGCAGGCACTTGAGTTCAAGCGCACCAAGGACAGCTGTGCTGGTTGTATCAGAACACTGTTCAGGCACTGCGGTTGACAAGGGACAAAAAGCTGTGAAATCTGCACTCAGTTCCTGCATTTTGGTGCCAAGAGAAGTGTGAATCTTTGCAATTAAGGCTATCAAATCAGCTCTGGCACAGAAAAGGAAGTTATTCTTCATTTTGACAGATCCTAAGACAGTGATATTAACACATGTGACATAAGAATGTGCTGGCCCCAAACAGAATGACCAACACAGAAAATGAGGCTTGGAGAAACAAAATTTATCACTTGATCATCACCATCCAAAAGAGAAAGTGGCTCTAGAGAACACAAAGAATCCAGTAAAATTATTTCATTAGATTTTAAACAGCACATGGGTAAAATAATCCCCCAAACCATTCTGCTTTGTTGGTTCTGATTTATTATTAATCAAGGACTTCCTGTTTTAGTTTCCCATTTTCCTTGATACCAAGAAGTTGCAGATAGCAAAAGTATTTAAGGAGACCAATAGGAAAAATTACTGCAATCAAATAAACTAAACTTGTGAAACTTCCCTAAACTTGCTTACAATCTTCCCTCTTCACTACGCTGCTCCCCGCAGATGAGAATTCTGAGAAAGCCCCATGACTTGCCCCAATAATTCGTCCATCTCTTTTATGTTAAAGATAACTAATATTTATTTAATGCTAACTATGCATCAGCCATTGTACTAATTTTTATGTACATAATTATAGTTAATTCTCAAATGATTATCAGACAGGTATTATTATTTTAATTTTTACAAATGAATAAACTATGACTCAGAAAAGACAAGTAACTTGCCCAAGACAGTCAGTTTCTAAATGACAGAACTGGGAATCAATTCCAGCTCTCTTTGGCTTCAGTCCTTGACTCTTTCCATTATTCATTCTGTCTAAAATTCCACCGACAGAGCTTCTTAAGTTTTTATCCCTATTTTAATGTACAATTCATATGCCCCATGGGTTTATGAAGGTAACTAAGCTCTCACCCGCTTTTATGCTCCCCTTTAGAAGAAGGAAGGGGTGAGAGAGAGGAGGGGAATAGGGCACAGAAGAAGAGAAATCTTTGAGATGGAAAAAGCAGGTGAGAAATCAGGGTTACTAAAGGAAGACAGCGTTTCTCCTTAAAGCAACAGGGATCATTTTATTTTGCTGTGAATAATTTTCTAGAAGAAGTTATTCTCTGTATGATGTGCAAAACATACCCTTTCCTGATCTCATCAGTATCCTTAAGAAAAATCTGTACTACTAGCCACAGAGGGTGGGTGAGGGGAATTGGGGTGCAATAGTGGGTGCAGAGTGAAAGTGAAGGCTGCCCAAAGAGGTCAGATTGGCATTCAGTCTGCAGCCCTGTCGCTACTTTGATTAGGGATGGATCTTTATGCATGAAGGCATTCACGCATTTTCTCTGCAGCAAAAAATGACAAAGAATCATAACATTTCCATTGAATCTTCATCTTTTCTTTTTTAATCATCCTCATTCCTCCTTCAATGTCCTCCTGAAAACTGTCTTATTGTGATTAAAGGTATCAATGTATGGAAAATGAGGTAGCTAGGACCAAGTGAAATTTGGGGAGACTGAGGTGTTTACTAGAAAAATTTATGATATTTCTGTCAACGATTCTGCTAAGGCAATGCGACAAGGCACAGCATGGTCAGTTGCTCTATCCTATAAGTTCTAAAAGTGAAAGTGCTAGAAAATACTAACTACATATACTTAAATCACTTAAGAATTTGGCCTGTCACCCAGACACATTATAAAGCAACGTTGCTAGTTTATAAAGAGAACCACTTTGCAAAGCCAGCCAATTTCACCCCAAGCATCCATGAAGAAATATTCACTCCATTGGCCTGAATTATTCATTTTGACCATATTTGCACATAGGCCATTTAAAGAATGTCTTGGAAGGCATCATGTTTTATCAATATGATGCCATTTTTCCATGCCCTTTGGACTTCATGGGAAGGGCGAGACAAACTCACGAGGATGAATATAATAACCATGAAAATCCAAAAACTATCTTAGCATTAGGGGGAATTTCTCTAAAAGAGAGGGGAAAGAACACAAGTAGAAGTATGTGGTCTTCTAAAAAATAATTTAGTTCTTTAAATTATATGGTAATACATGACCCCTTCTAAAAAATAATTTAGTTCTTTGAATTATATGGTGATACATGATCCCTTCTCTGCTAATATAGAATCCAAATCCTTTAAACGGACAGATGAATAAAAATGAATAAATAAGAAAGGTAGACTTGGGTTTTATGCTGCCTCTGAGAAAAATGATAAAATAGAGAAAGTTTGTCTTCCATGTCCTCCTTCGACCCCATTCAGTAGCCTCCCCTGCTCAGTACCCTCATATACACTCTAGTCTTCTTACTGATGAAATCTTGCTTTCAAAACAGAGCTGATACACTAAGGCTTACAATTGATGAGGTAATATCCCTCCCAGAGTCTGGCAGAGATGGCTAGTTTCCTATTAATAGTTATTCTGCCCAAACTCCCTCAAGTTAATAGAGCCCCACTTTCTAGCTGGCACATGATTTCCTAGTCAAAAGTCTACAGGCTTCTTTGTAGCTAGTGGAAGTACTGTGTGGCACTTGTAAAAACTCTTCTTGAAAAGTAGGGGACCAACCTACTCCTCTTCTTTTCCTTCGTTCTGATGACTGATGGCTGGAGCTCTAGCAGCCGTCTTGGGGCAGATTATATTCATGTAACACTTAACATGACAGAGTAGAGATATGGATGAATTAGGGTCCTTGAAAATGCTACAGCCATCTTAGAAACTCTGGAGTGACTTCCTTGGGCTTTATTTACATAAGAGAAATAAATGTTTTTTGGTGGGTTTTTTTTTTTTTTGTATTTTAGTCACTTTTTAAAAGAGTCTTTAACTCATATGAAAACCTAATACTAATTGAGTTATAGTTTAATAGTTAACATGGAGCTAGGCACAAAATGAATTAAAACAGTGGTATTTCAAACTTCAAGATCTTTTTTTTGATGAGAAAAAAAGTTGAAAGGGTTTATAGGACAAAATTGACTTATTAAGTATATACTTTCCCCTAAAAATCAGAAATGAAAAAGCTTAGAACTGTAAATACTGAGCCAATGGTTCTTAAGAAACTGATTCACGATACTTTTTCAGAATTATTTTTTTAGAAAAAAATTAATGACATTTACCTCAGGAGAATAGAACCTTATTTTCCCCATGAGCTTTTGAAAGACTGAGAAGGCATCACTGTTGTGCCAGCTGTTAATGCACTGTCTCTGTATTCCATACTCTCTCTTCTATATCCAGCTTTGTGATGCTGGCACTGGGACACCGCACGCCCCATTTCTGCTTAGCCAGTCAGCTCTGCATTATGATTTACTAATACCAGTACCGGAGGGAAAAGGTGAGGTTAGAGGAGAGAGAAGACTTGCATCTTTTTAAAGGGTTTCCTGTCTGCTTTTGTTCCTGTATTATCCCAGCAATACTTCTTTATCCCAGCAAAAGCAGTTCTTTCCTGAAGCAGCACCTGAAACCAGTTTACAGTTTTTCCAATATTTGCAAATCAAACTGAATTTCCCCTCCCCCACCAGGCAGCACCATCAGCCAGTCTGTTCTTCCTCTGTGGAAATAAGATTTTTGGCTCCCTAAGGCGCTTCTTCTAAATTTCTAAGTCCTAATAATTCAAACCTCTTCCCTTTGTCCTTCAGCACTAGGAATGGTAGGTAGCTGCTGCTTCCCTTCTATAGCAGTGTTTTTGTTTTTGTTTTTTTTAACTCTGCTAGTTACCTAGGTAACAACTTCATTCCTGGTCAACAATTCTTTATATATATATATATATTTTAACAATTCTTTATATTAAATTCTGTTTAAATGACTAGTATGGTTTCTGTCTCCTGACAGATACAACTACTCTTAGAATATAAGTAATAAAAATCTGTGATGTTTAAGCTTCATATTAGCTTACTATTGCAATAAATATAAACTAATTATTTCATAGTGTCTCAGAAACCATGATGCTTAATATTCAACTCTCAACTCATTCAGACCACTGAAAACATACCTGTATAATGTTTACATAACCACTAGCTTCCAAAAGCTAGAAAATGTTGTTCCTCCATTTGTGATCAACTGAATAAAATCATAAGGGGAAATCTGCCATTTTAAGCATATTTGTGTTTTTCTTAAGTTTATATTATACTTTTCCTCCACTGACTACCTAGCCATGAGGCCCCCACTGCCATAGAGGGAGTTACAGAGTATATCAATCCCAGTCATAGATCAAGGATGACTGAGAAGTGTTGAGGGGAGATCAATAACTTTTCAGTCTGGCTGGTTCCCTACACTCCCTTCTGGATGAAGCACCTGGGCCAGCAGCATTTGCAGTTCCCAGTAATTTTGATGTACATGGACAGAAGAGCAACTGGGAACTGGAGGTGGTATGGTTTGGGAAAGACAGGAGCAGTATCTGAAAGGTAAAAAATGGAAACACTTTCAGAAAAGCCATTTAGTCTGAGGCATGATTTTGATGGAATCTGGCTGTCCATATTGATATTCCCAGGCTGATTTTGAATAATTAATGAAAAATTTCCCCTTCCTTGTCTCTCCTTCACTATGAAGAACTTTAAACCAAGATATAAGTTCTTTCACTTTTATTCCATCTAATTGTCAGGTGTAGACATAGTCTATGGTGTTAGGAAAGCTATGAAAACCAAAAATGGGAGAAATGCATTCTTTATGCCTCTAAGTAGAAACTTCTGCAAAGACATTTTATGTTAAGGCTCATAATACCACCCCATGAAAGCTATTGTTAGACCAAGCCTGCAATTTTCACTCTATATTGAGTATTCAAATCACAGAGTACTCAAGAGTCATAAATGCCACACAGGTATGACCGGGTAATTGCAATATTGACATTTGGAGTGGTGGAGAACTGGTTCTGGAAACCACCAGGACAGTTGCATTAGAGGCCTATACTGTACAGAAATTCAAAGGCTAGACAGTGGGAGAGTCAGGCCACTGAATAACAAACAAATCCACATAACATTTTTTTCTGACACCTAGGATAGTTCTATCCCAATAACATAACTATTCCAATAGTTTTTTTCAAGACTTTAAAGAAATAGTTCATAGGCCATCTATGGCTCACAGATACGCTCTTTTTGGCCTGGATAGAGTTTAAAATGTTTGAGCTAGTTGCCATTATTTTAAAATTTACAAATGTCACACAAAATTGTTACTGGGAGTTTCTCTTGAAAAAGTGGAAGATCTGGCCTAGAGGCCATCTACCAGTGTGGCAACATTGCTGGGATACGGAATAAGGTTGAAACTGTAGATCAGACAGCCAAGCTTTACTCTTGAAAAGTTGCTCATCAGCCCCTTGTTCAATTCACAATTCATGCTTGATTCTCAGACTCATTTCAGTTTGTGACCTTTTGTGATTCTCACTTTAACATGTCCCTTTCCTCCATTTTTCTTCTCAACTGAATATTTGAAAATCATTTTAGGGAGCACTTGCTCTCAGAAAACTGAGAACCCAGCTGAAGTCTTTTCTAATGGAGATAATTACTAAAAACATGACATATTTATTGGTAAAAATTCAGAAGGGAAACTTCCTAGTAAAAATTGAATCAGGATGAAATACTTGGTTCAAGGAGGTAGGGAAATATCCAGGACAAAAAAGAAAGAATCAGTGACCTGAGAAGGAATTTTCATACATTATTAAAGGGCCACAGGAAATGATGAACCTAGTTTTGGAAAGAAAAAAAAAAATCAAGAAGCCTGTGTTTGGATCAACCACAAGGGAGATGATAAAAAAGGGGGAAAAAAGAAAGAAAGGAAAAAGAAAAACACAAACAGGCAAGAAATGTGTATGTGGAGACCATCTGAATTTCTTGGAAACATTCCCATAATTGTTTAGTTATTCATTGATATAATAAGAGCTACTCTTCTGCTTTAGACAGCAGCCCCTGATTTACCATTAAATGATTCCCCAGATGGAGAATGTTGGATATCTTAAGTTATTAGATACAGAAAGAATCAGTCAATAAGAAGAACCATAAGTAAGCTACTAATAATAAAGACTATTGTTGCCTTTCCAAGATTTGGGCTGGAAATACTTCCTAAGAGACTTATACTTCCTTGTAGGTATTTTAGAATTTGATGACTTTTTTCTTTCTGCCAAGTTGACCACTTCATCAAGTACCATCTACGTTAGTTTAAACTGAAAATGGTTAAGAACAGCACAGTAATTCCTTTTCAATAAAGAATGACATATTCAATATCCATGAAGTGTTTAAATCTGATCTATTGATAAAAACATGGAGCGGGGGGGAGAACTACGGATACTCTTGTTTTAGTATTAAATTTTAAAGAGACTTACAAATAGATTCATTGTTTACTAGTTCCCGTCATGTGATATGCTTGCACACAGTTCCCACTGCCTTCACACTCTTGATTTACTGTCTCAGAGGGCTAACTCAGTGCAGTATCTTTGGCAAAGACTTCCAAGCCACAGTGTTAGTGTCAGAAGTACAGTCACTAGACTAGTGTCTCCAGGTTGAAACAAACACAACGAAGAATACAGCTGCCCTTGATGGGATGTTCCTGGCTGAGACAGATGGGCCTCACAGTATCCCGGAGGAAACTTTTTTAACCACATCACCCTCTTACCCTCCAAAAGCCTCAAAGTTGTGCCTTAGCTCTACCCGCCTCCAGGAGGTCAGTGCCTCCCAAAGCCTGGCTAATGCTTAAATTGATCATCATTACCGTTCATTACAGACATCAACACCCTTTGTTAATAATGCTCTCTCCACCCAAAGCTGTTTCTGAGGAAAGTCACTGGGAAGGAAGTCAAAAACAGGGCAGAGCCCATAAGGCGGGCTGAGTTTCTGCTGTGTGTGAATGAATGCGCTTCTATTTTCTGATACGTGTAGCATGTCTTCTCTGGAGGTGACTCTGGAGACTGGGTCATTTAGGTACATCCACCAGCTGAAGACTGTTTCTGAATAGTGGCTTTTTCTTGCTCTGCTCCCTGCATCGCTCATCCTCCTATGTATACAGAAGTCATTAAAAAGCTATTGTTATTCATTCGACATCTCTGAGTGTTGTGAACAAGAAACTCTTTCACAGACCAGATGGTTTGAGCTTGTTGATGGGTAGAATCCTCCACTCCAACCTCTTATTGCCCAGGAAATCTTACTGAGCAGATCCCCGGCTGGAGAAAACCACTAAAAAGAGGCTGCTGGTGTCTACGAGAAATGTGTTCCTTCTCCGTGTCCCCAGAGCCCAGGCCAAACATAAAATGTGGTTGACAGCTCTTTACTTGCAAACGTTCTTAGCTTGTAGTTTAAATATTTTGCGGTTTCAAGTTTACTGAGAGCCTCCTTCCACCCCACGCCCAATAACTATCAAATAGCAAGGAAGTCAGTGAGAGTATCAACTGCTTTGTTCTCTTTTCCTTTAGTAAACAAAAAGAAGACCTGTATGTATTTTAAGTTACACCTAGGATGGAAAGATTGGAATATTTGATTAAAATAATTCAATTTAAAATCAACTCTTTGAATGCTATTTTCTCCTCTTGCTTGTGTTTCTAGTGGGCTTTTTCTCCTTCCACTGCCTGTCCTTTCTCTTTGTTTCATTATTTCAAATGTTGGTCTGTCTCCACTTTAAGTCTAGAAAAACAACCCAATGGCATTAAGGACAAGGTGCCATCTGCAAGGGAGTGAAGGATGTGGCATCCTGTGGTTGACCCCACTGCTAATTTGCTCTAGACGGGTAAGACAACACAGACTGACTCAACACTAGTCAAGCATGTCTTACATTTCAACTCCACTATATTCTGGAGAAAACAGGATGAGAAGTGATAGGCCCCGCCTAATCACGCGAGTTCTCAAAAGTGGAGAACCTATCCATCTGGTGATAGAGACAGGACAATGGAAGGAAAAAGGGATGCAAGGAGCCATTGCTGATGCAAAAGTGGAGGACTGGGGCTATGTGTAAGCAATGTGGGTGGCTCTAGAAACTGGGGAGGGCAAGGAAACACCCACAGGGTTTCCGAAGGGACATCATCTGCTGACACCTTGATTTTACCCCAGGGCACCCATGTTGGGCTTCTGACTTATAAAATGATAAGATGACCTGGCTTTCTTTAAAGCTGCTTATTTTATGGTATTTGCTATAGCAGTAATAGAAGACTAAAACACCCCAAGAGAAAAATACCAGCACTGTGAATGCAGCCTTCTGAAAACTATTGCTCAACTAAGTTTTGGCCATCCTATGACCCAGAAAATTAATAGTCAGCTCAGGGTCACACCCAGCTTTAATCTCCACTGGAAATACCACCAGAATGACTCCTTTCCAGGGGCCTTGTTGAGAAGCCCCAGTTACGTCTCTATAATGAGAATTATAGTACAATTCATTCTAGAGTAACAAAACATAAATATTCACATAACGTTATAGAGTGGGTTCAAGGATCTCTGTCTAACTCTTATGAGAACCCTCAACCAGTGTGGCTAAAGAAATAATCCTTCAGATTTTGCATTCTCTTCAGTGTGGTCTGGCTTTTCTGACCACAAGTCAAGCTTGCTCTTCCCTGTCCTCTTTGACTGTATTCTTTGTTTTGGTATCTGCACATTTGCAACTGGTAGTTCAGTTCAGTTCAGTCATGTCCAACTCTTTGTGACCCCATGAACCGCAGCATGCCAGGCCTCCCTGTCCATCACCAGCCCAAGTCTACCCAAACCCATGTCCATCAAGTTGGTGATGCCATCCAGCCATCTCATCCTCTGTCGTCCCCTTCTCCTCCTGTCCTCAATCTTTCCCAGCATCAGGGTCTTTTCAAATGAGTCAGCTCTTCGCATCAGGTGGTCAAAGTATTGGAATTTCAGCTTTAGCATCAGTCCTTCCAACGAACACCCAGGACTGATCTCCTTTAGGATGGAGTGGTTGGATCTCTTTGCAGTCCAAGGGACTCTCGAGAGTCTTTTCCAACACTACAGTTCAAGAGCATCAATTCTTCAGTGCTCAGCTTTCTTCACAGTCCAACTCTCACATCCATACATGACCACTGGAAAAACCATAGCCTTGACTAGACGAACCTTTGTTGACAAAGTAATGTCTCTGCTTTTTAATATGCTGTCTAGGTTGATCATAACTTTCCTTCCAAGGAGTAAGCATCTTTTAATTTCATGGCTGCAATTACCATCTGCAGTGATTTTTGGAACCCCCAAAAATAAGGCAGCCAGTTTCCACTGTTTCCCCATCTATTTGCCAGGAAGCAATGGGACTGGATGCCATGATCTTAGTTTTCTGAATGTTGAGCTTTAAGCCAACATTTTCACTCTCCTCTTTCACTTTCATCAAGAGGCTCTTCAGTTCTTCTTCACTTTCTGCCATAAGGGTGGTGTCATCTGCATATCTGAGGTTATTGATATTTCTCCCAGGAATCTTGATTCCAGCTTGTGCTTCCTCCAGCCCAGTGTTTAGAAACCTGATTTTACTACATTCTGCTCCAGGTTAATTGACTACATTTCTTGTCAAAGTGCCACATGCATAAGCTTTCCCTTCAAATCATGAAAAGCCTTATAACTAATCTCAAGAATGTTGAGATTTGTTCCCAGTGTACCTTCACAATTATCTATATCAATTATTCACCATTATTTTTCCTTTCTCATTTCACCCACATCTATCTTACCACATACATGCACACACATACAAACACTCACATCCATCTACAAAGTCATACATACACATCTATTTACATACTCATATTTATCTACTCACTCACACCCACACACCTTCACACTAACATGCATCCACTCACACCTATATATACACACCCAATCACTGACACCCACGTACACCTACCCATTCACTTACATCCATACTCATACCACATCTAACAATTCATACATCTCTCTATACACTCACCCCACACCCATCCACTCACATTCATGTACATGCCCACACCTATCCTTTGACCATCCTCAGTCCTAAAGGAAATCAACCCCAAATATTCATTGGAAGGACTGATGTTAAAGCTGAAGCTCTAATACTTTGGTCACCTGATACAAAGAGTTGGAAAAGACCCTGATGCTGGGAAAGTTAGAAGACAAAAGGGGAAGGAGGCAGCAGAGGATGAGGTGGTTGGATGGTATCAACAACTCAATGGACATAAATTTGAGCCAACTCTGGGAGATAGCAAAGATCAAGGCAGCCTGGCATGCTGCAGTCCATGGGGTTGCAAAGAGTCAGACATGACTTAGCGACTGAACAACAACAAGAATGTTGATTTCCCTATAGAAAATGGGGAAATTTTATATTTTCTTATAACATGTATAACATACAATTGAAAAAAGATGACAAGTGAAGAAATGTTGAGAACATCAACATTTAACATTCAGAGACTAGGGAAAGGAAGTTCTTTGGTTTCCTAACAGGATCCATTACAGAGTTTACTCTAAAAGCACACTTTTAGTAGGAAAATAGATCCCTCTGATTTACAAAATGTACTTTATACTTAACTTCTTGAGACTATGTATACTACACACTGCCAGACTTGTCTATTCCTTCCAATTCTGAATTTCTGTTTAATGTTGCTTCAAACAGTTGCCACCATGTCCCATCTTATGTTGCTAGTAGCTGACATACGTCTAAACATTTTTGCTGAAAATCTTAACAAATACTTCTGGCCTAGATAGCAAACTTCTGCTATAAAATTTTGCTGCATTTAGACAGAGCTTCAAGAATGAAAGAATTTATCTCCAACAGTATCTTCCCTCTAAATGCTAAATCAATTCCCACTCCTCTTTCTGTGTGTGATAGGCTCAGGTTATTCAGATATTAATCAAGGTTTCACTTACACATCTGGGAAACAAAGTTAAAGTTCAAGCAAATTCTGAAATACACTGGTACAGTCTAATTTGCTAAGTAAGAGCAGAAAAAGCAACTCAGCCAAGAATTCAGTAATACTCTTTTAGTTTCCACTTTAAAGTACTTTTGCAACAAATTCAGGTCTATTTTAAACACTGGCTCCAAAATGTCTATCAGCTATGGAATCTTGGGATATGTAACTTCTCTATGCCTCAGTTTCACTTACATTTTGAAAGAATGATTGATACCTTGCAGAGTTATTGTGAGGATTAAAAGTAAGATAAAATGCTTAGCACAGAGTCTGGTAGGGGATAAATATGATATCATAATTGTTACTATATGGTTTTAATAGGTCTTCTTTCCCATATTTTCAATAATAACACTGCAGGCTTAAAAATGTAATTAGGTGACTATAGATTTTTAAAATTATTCTTCCTGTTTAAAAATAGTCTGAGGAAGTCCTAAGTTTTTATTCTGTAGCTAATTCAAAGAACATTTTATTCATATTTCATTAAAAGACACTCCAACCTGTAGTCCTGAAAAGGAAAAAAATACTGAAAAATTTTGAGAAACATCACTACATTTTCTAAAGTTATCAGATCAAAGCAGTATGAAATATTTCAATTATGGTGCTTGTCATACTGATAGCCCCTGCTAAAGAAACCTGCCCCTTCTCCTCTGGACCAATGGCCCTGGGTGGTCACATTCGGTAGCATATTATTCAACTCCCAATCCCCAAGCTGATTGTATCAGAGCTTGGGTACTGGACAAACCTATCCATCATAGGCTCATCAGCAGTAGTCTATGACATGGCTGGACATGAACAGATGAACTGATTTAATCACACTTAGTCTCTTGGGAAGGATAACAGCAATGGCTGCTAAAGCAGAAAAGAAAATAAGAAAGAGTTGTGAAGTTGGAGAACAGAAGCATGAAACATCACAGAAAGCAAATTATGCTTAAGAAGACAGAATATGTAGAAGAGCTAAATACTTCTCTGCTGCTGCTAAGTCGTTTCAGTTGTGTCTGACTCTGTGCGACCCCAGAGATGGCAGCCCACCAGGCTCCCCCATCCCTGGGATTCTCCAGGCAAGAACACTGGAGTGGGTTGCCATTTCATTCTCCAATGCATGAAAGTGAAAAGTGAAAGTG
The DNA here is from genome assembly GCF_000754665.1 of Bison bison bison. Classification (NCBI taxonomy): domain Eukaryota; kingdom Metazoa; phylum Chordata; class Mammalia; order Artiodactyla; family Bovidae; genus Bison; species Bison bison. Next base: position 2,384,690 of record NW_011494807.1, on the reverse strand, counting down.
AAGTCGCTCAGTTGTGTCCGACCCTCAGTGACCCCATGGACTGCAGCCTTCTAGGCTCCTCCATCCATGGGGTTTTCCAGGCAAGAGTACTGAGTGGGGTGCCACTGTCTTCTCCATCACTAATTACTAGAGAAATGTAAATCGAATCTACAGTGAGATAGCACCTCACACCAGTAAGAATGGCCATCATCAAAAAGACTATAAATAATAAAAGCTGAAGAGCGTGTAGAGAAAGGGGAACCCTCCTACACTGTTGGTAGGGATGTAAACTAGTACATCCACTGTGGAGAACAGTATGGAGGATCTCTAACCAAATAAAAATAGAGTTACATATGATCCTGCAATGGGCTTCCCAGGTGGCACCAGTGGTAAAGAATCTGCCTTTATAGATCCTGCCAATGCAGGAGACATGGATTCTATCCTTGGGTCAGAAAGATCCCCTGGAGAAGGCAATGGCAACCCCCTCCAGTATTCTTGCCTAGAGAATCCCATGGACAGAGGAGCCTGATGACCTATGGTCCAGAGGGTTGTAAAGAGTTGGATGTGATTGAAGCGCCTTATCACACAAATCTGAATGATCCTGCAATACCATTCCCGAGCATATACCCAGAGAAAACTCTAATATGAAAAGATACATGCACCCCAATGTTCACAGAAGCAATATTTACAATAGCAAGCAACCTAAATGTCCATGGACAGATGAATTGATGAAGAAGCTGTGGAATATATATACAATGGAATATTACTCAGTCATAAAAAATGAAATAATGTCATTTATAGCAACATGGATGGACCTAGAGATTATTATACAAAGTAAGTCAGATAAACACAAATATCATATGATATATATGGAACCTTTAAAAATGATACAAATGAAACTATTTACAAAACAGAAAGAGATCCACAGATATAGAAAACAAAATTATGGTTACCAAAGGGAAAATGGGGGAGGGGAGTGGCAGATAAAGTAGGAATCTGGGATTAACAGATACATACTACTCTATATAAAATAAACAATAAGGATATATTGTATGGGATAGGAAACTATATTCAATATCTTATAATAACCTATAATGGAAAGTATCTGAAAAAGAATATGTGTATGTATTAATACACACACACACACACACACACGAATCACCTTGCTGCACACCTGAAACTAACACAACTATTGTAATACAACTGTAAATCAACTACATTTCAATTTTTAAAGATTAAAATAAAGAAGAAAAAGACAGAAAAGAAGGAGATGGAATGACTGTGGATGAAACAGGGTAGAGCATGGGAATCGGCTAATGATGGAGCACTCAGGTGAGCAGCCACGAGGGCTGCCACTGCTACCTGGGTGCAGAAGACGCACGATATTCTTTAGTCTTTATGTCTTGCAGTATGTCTGGAAAATATGTGCACTCCTGGAACTTTATAATTCTATTGGAGAATGGAAGAAACCTCTGTCACAATGTCCCAAAGAAGAAATGAGAGATTATGTTCAGATATGACTAAAGTATAAAGAGAAAGCAGGCCACCTCACAAGTGGGAAAGTAGTGACCAGGTCAGGGTTGCAGAGTTTGACTGTGGATAGGGCTCTTTCTTCATCTCTCCTAAAAAGGAAAACAGGGTGGGGCTTTAGTTCTACTCAGAAAGAGGCCTACTATAGGGCTGAATAGAGGCATAGTATAGGGCTGAAAGGTGATTGTAGCCATGAAATTAAAAGATGCTTACTCCTTGGAAGGAAAGTTATGACCAATAACTTTCCAATAACTTTTTAATATGACAGCATATTAAAAAGCAGAGACATTACTTTGTCAACAAAGGTCTGTCTAGTCAAGGCTGTGGTTTTTCCAGTAGTCATGTATGGATGTGAGAGTTGGACTGTGAAGAAAGCTGAGTGCCGAAGAATTGATGCTTCTGAACTGTGGTGTTGGAGAAAACTCTTGAGAGTCCCTTGGACTGCAAGGAGATCCGACCACTCCATCCTAAAGGAGATCAGTCCTGGGTGTTCATTGGAAGGACTGATGTTGAAGCTGAAACTCCAACACTTTGGCCACCTGATGCGAAGAGCTGACTCATTTGAAAAGACCCTGATGCTGGGAAAGATTGAGGGCAGGAGGAGAAGGGGACAACAGAGGATGAGATGGTTGGATGGCATCACCAACTCAATGGACATGGGTTTGGGTAGACTCTGGCAGTTGGTGATGGTCAGGGAGGCCTGGTGTGCTGTGGTTCATGGGGTCGCAGAGTCAGACACAACTGAGTGACAGAACTCAACTGAACTGATAGGGCTGAAAAGCCAATGGGGATAATATCTGACTGTTAATGCTGAATAATCAGCATAAATAAAAAAGAACTTAGTTGAGAAACTCTTTTGACTTTCCTCTATAATTCTGAAGCTTTTATAAAAATTACTTACTAATTATTTTGGTGTTTGGCCTGGAGAACAGAATCCACTCAACTCTTTGGCTAGGAATTTCTCTGGAACAGGTAGTTCTTGCCCTTTGTGAGGTCTGGTTGTTTGAGTCCCCTGTGTTTCCATGAACATGTAACCTTATAATAAATGCCCTGTCTAAGTACACTTGAGTCCCCTAAGAAGGCCTGGGTGGAGTTGGATTTATTTAATAATTCATTCAGCCCAGAATGCTGCCTCTGGCAGAAGAGCCTAGAACAGATATTTTGTGATATAATTTTTGAGTTCCCATTACCACAACCACGGTTATACATATTTCCAAATAATCCAACCCTTCCATCTATGAGTTAACTAAAAGACTACTACAATACATTTACTTCATCTATATACCTGTTAGGATTGTGTGTTGTGAATCTGAGTCAGTTGAACTGAGGTGGGCAAATCTACAGCCTGTTATACAAAGTGAAATATTGTAAGTCATAAAAAGATAAACAAATATTGTATATTAACACATATATAGAGAGTCTAGGGACTTACCGGGTGGCTCAGATGGTAAAGAATCAGCCTGCAATGAGGGAGACCTGGGTTCAATCCATGGGCTGTAAAGATCCCCTGGAGGAAGGCATGGCAACCCACTCCAGTATTCTTGCTTGGAGAATCCCCATGGACAGAGAAGCCTGGCAGTCTACAGTCCTGCTGCTGCTGCTAAGTCGCGTCAGTCGTGTCCGACTCTGTGCGACCCCATAGACGGCAGCCCACCAGGCTCCCCCGTCCCTGGGATTCTCCAGGCAAGAACACTGGAGTGGGTTGCCATTTCCTTCTCCAATGCATGAAAGTGGAAAGTGAAAGTGAAGTCGCTCAGTCGTGTCCGACTCTTCGAGACCCCATGGACTGTAGGCTCCTCCATCCATGGGATTCTCCAGGCAAGAGTACTGGAGTGGGGTGCCATTGCCTTCTCCTAGACTACAGTCCATGGGGTCACAAAGAGTCAGACATGACTGAGCGACTAAGAATACGGCATCTAGAAAGATGGTACTGATGAACCTATTTGCAGGGCAGGAATAGAGATGCAGACAGAGAGAACTGACTTGTGGATACAGTGAGGGAAGAAGAAGGTGGGAAGAACTGAGAGAGCAGCAATGAAATATATACATTACCACATGTAAAATCGATAGCTAGTGGGAAGTTGCTATATAACACAAGGAGTGCAGTCTGGTGCTCTGTGACAACCTAAAGGGGTGGGATGGGGTGGAGGTGGGAGGGAGGTTCAAGGTAGGTGGGGATATGTGTATACTTATGGCTGATTCACATTGTTGTACAGCAGAAACCAACACAACCTTGTAAAGCAATTATCCTCCAATTAAAAATCAATTAAAGAAAAAGAAAAAAAGGTTTGTGTGTCACTTTTAATAAAAAGACTCCTATTCTAATCACTTAAAGAAACAGAGGCATAACTTTTTACCTAAGTAAGAAGGATTTTTTGAAAAAAGCAATCAGATTCTCAATAACACCAAGGCTTCAGTGATAGTCTTGGCCTTTCCTTCATGGATGCAACTACTACACTATTACGATGAAATTATTTGCATTATATGATTCTAAATACTATCTTCGTATAGGACAGATGGATCATGCCTAGGGTCTAGCAGAGCTCTTTTTCCTATGTGGTTTTTCTGTGAAGGTTGGTGGTTAACCCAACCTCCAGGGCAACTTATTAGAGACTGCCATCAGTCAAGGTCCACGGGACACTAACAAGAGTCATCATGAACATCTTCCTTTCATTCTCCTCTTTTACCTTTCCTGCCCTTTGAGGCCCAGAAGTCTCATCAGCAAAGGCCACTCCACTCAAAGACATATATGGCAATTCACTCCTATGGTGACTAAACAGGCTTTTCCTTCCTCCATATCTTGAGAATTATTCATTATTCTGGACCCTAGGGTGGAAACGTACAGATGAGATGCACTTAGTCCTCATTTGCTTTCAGTGGGCTTTATAAATTTCTTGGTTTTTACTTTTTCTGTTCATTGTTCTTTTCTCCCTGTAGCCTCCTGAAGCTTCCACTTAAGTGTTGTAGCTGTTTGTTCATAGTTTTTCACTTTTCTGATTTTTTGAATCTTATAATACCACAATTATATGGGAAGATTAAATAGGCTGAAATATCTCAAGACATTATGAAATCAGTATTTGAAAATGTATAGATTTTAAATCTGTTTCGTAAATACCATGTGGAAGGATGACACAATTTCAGGCTACAGATTTTTCTCTATTGATTAATTATAAAATTCCAGTCACAAAATTAAGACTAACACTAAAAGTTATTAAACTGTTGGTGAATCACAACATTACCTATTTTATTTAGACACACAACGGATAGTGTCCATTTCAGAAATTACAGCTAGAACAGTGTTCTTGTGCTACTTACCAGTAAGCTTTTCCTGGGAGTCTCTGTTGAAAAGTTTATTTGGAAACTTTTTGTTACTCATAAACACCCCAACAGCTAAAATAATTAAACTCCACTTGACACAGTATTCGACATAGGAAAGAGGCTAACTGAAGAGGAAAATGTGGTCTTAATTTTTGCTGACTGAAATGTCATGTGTTTCATATATACTATGGTTCACTTGGAACTGAACAGATAGAGCAGTCCAAGATTTATCATTATTTTAATATTGCACAATCATTTGGTATTTTTGAGAGGAAATGCCACAAAGTGATTCAAATAATGTAAAAACTAATTTCTTACTACACATTTTGCAAAGAGCTACAATATAAATAATTTTTCACAAACTAAATGTATGTATTTCCATCCTTTCAGTGAATATATACACTTGGCAAGAGGCTGGAATCTTATTAGCTCTATTTATCATAACTACACTGAACACTCTCTTTCTAACTGGTCACACACACATACACACAACCCCCTCTATACATTTTCCTCCATATCCCTTCTAGGTCAAGAGAACAGACTGATAACCCTTGTCATAATCTTCATTTGACAACGAATCCATGCCAGGATTCCAGTCCATGTAGCATGTAATTGGTAATGATATGCTGGATTGTAACTAGGTCAGATGATACTAATAAGAACAACAGTTGGCTAAACATTGAATTCTGAGTCTTTCTCCAACCATGGATTTCTTCTATTTCCAATCCTCACTACTTTCACTTTGTACATTTCACAGTAATTTTACTGAAATAACCTTTGACCACATCTTTTGACCTGGGAGAGGTCCTACTTAGTGGTGAAGGCAGGGGAAATGATCATGAGGAAACCTTCCTTTGCCCCAGCTCTCCAACTAACTTCTTGATCTTCTTGTGGGCTTGTACGGGAGATGTGGGGTTGGGAGAGGAGAACAAGAAAAAAGGTAAAAGGAACTAGTAGACACTCTAAATATTCATCTGCAATGTGTGAGACCTGGGTTCAGTCCCTGGGTCGGGAAGATCCCCTGGAGGAGGGCATGGCAACTTACTCCAGTATTCTTGCCTGGATAGAGGAGCCTTGAGGGCTATAGTCCACAAGGTCGCAAAGAGTTGGACACGACTGAACAATTAGGCACGGATACTCTAAAAATAGATTTAGCATTTTTTATCCCCATGTAAGTGCCTTTGAATGATTCCACAGGAAAGTAAACATCTCATTTTACACCAGTCACCTTATATTTTCTTTCTGCTCACTTTCTCCTCTCCTGTCCTCAGCTTTTGTGTGTGTTAGTGTCTCTCCTTTCCCTATTCTTTCACTCCTGTCTCCATTCTTCTAGTGATGCTGGATAACCTCATGATACTATATTAATTCACATACAAACATTCTTCACATCTGTCTCTAATGTAGCCAGTTTATCCCATTTGGATGTTTTGCTCACTCTCTTAAGTTTACTGCCTTGCAGGTAAAGGGATGGGCCTTGTTGTCCACATGCTCTTTCAGGCACAGCAGGAGAAAAATTACTCCTACTGTCTAATCCTTCTTTTTCAGAGCAGACATAGTCATCTGCTAAAGTTCTAAAACAAATCCTCAACCTCCCCCGACTAAACGTACCACGGTTGTGGCACTGTTCTCAAAATAAAGGCCAAACGCTGGAACTTCTATAACTGGTGCCTCCCTAAGCCTCTGCTCTGGGCTCCCTTAACTCTCTCCCGTCTGTGCTGTGCTGCATCCTTGTTCACCTCTCGGTTCCTCAAATAAACCACTCATTCTTGGTCCAGGTTAGGGGAGAGACGGAAAAGGAGCTTTGCACATGCTCTTGCTACTGCCTAGAATCTTCCCCCAGCGCTTTGGGTAGCTTTCTTATTTTATTTTCCAGATCTCTGTTGAAATGTCAACTCCAACAGACAGACCCTTCCTGACTACTCTTTCTCAGGTAATTTCTTTGTCTCTTCCTAAAACACACACACACACACACAGAGAAACACACAAGGGCACATAGACACTCATGCACCTACACAGACGCATGTGCACACACGCACATACACATGAACATACCCGTGTATGCGCACCATACAGACACGTGAACACACTCATGTACGTGTGTACCACGCCACCACCACTCTCACAGTTATGTGCACACTTATGACAGTGCTATTTATTTTCTTCCCAGCTCTTACAGCATATATTATCATTGTTTGTCTGTTTACATGTGCAGTATTGGTTTCCTTTACTTGAACGTAACCTCTGTGAACATTAGGGTCTTATTTGCTCTCCACATAGTCACATCCCAAGCAACTAGTCCAGTGCCAAGCACATTGCGGGCACTAACAAAAAACTGCTGCATGTTGAATGAGCCGAGTAAGATTAGCTTGATTTTAAACAGATTTTGAAAACAAAAATCAAGCCCATTAATTAAACAGAAGAATAAAAACAGAAAAGGACTTTTGTAGAAAAAGGATTAAAAACTACTTTTGTGGTGTTTTCTCAAGTATTAGGGATATCTGAGCATCTAACCCTTGTTTAATCTTCCTAATAATACTAACTCAAGGGATTAGTATTTTGCAGAAATCTTTTTGAATCTAACTCCTAGAGTAACGAAAAATTTTTAAAAAGTAAACAAATGAGGCCTAATGAAACTTAAAAGCTTTTGTACAGCAAAAGAAACCATAAACAAAATGAAAAGACAACAAACAGAATGGGAGAAAATATTTGCAAAGAAAGCGAATGACAAGGGATTAATCTCCAAAATATACAAATAGCTTATGCAGCTCAATATTAATAAAACAAACAAACTAATCAAAAAAGGGCCGATCTAAATAGAAATTTCTCTAAAGAAGACATACAGGTGGCCAGAAAAGCACATGAAAAGATGCTCAGCATTACTAATTATAGGAGAAATGCAAGTTAAAACTGCAATGAGCTATCACCTCACACTGATCAGAATGGCTATCATCAAAAAGTCTACAAACAATAAATGCTGGAGAGGGTGTGGAGGGAACCCACATACTTTGCTGATGGGAATGTAAACTGGTACAACCACTATGGAGAACAGTATGGAGGTTTTTTAAAATCTAAAACCAGAACCACCATATGATTCGTCAATCCCACTCCTGGGTATACATCTGCAGAAAGCAATGCTTTGAAAAAATACATGCACCCCAGTGTTCACAGCAGCACTATTAACAATAGCCAAGACATGCAAACACTCTATTAATAAATGTCTATCAACAGATGAATGGATAATGAAGATGTGATACATAAATGGATAAAGAAGATGTGATACATATATACAAAGGCATATTATTCAGTCATAAAAAAGAATGAAACAATGCCATTTGCAGCAACATGAATGAACCTAGAGAGTGTAATACTAAGTGACAGACAAAAAGGGACAAATACCATATGATATCATTCATATGTGGAATCTAATTTTTAAAAATGATACAAATGAACTTATTTATAAAACAGTGTCACAGATTTTGAAAACAAACTTACGGTTACCATAGGGGAAATGTGAGGATGGGGGGAGGAATAAATCAGGAGCTTTGGGTTAATATACTATATATAAAATATATAACCAACAAGGATCACCTGTATAGCACAGGGAACTCTACTCAATATTCTGTGATAACCTATAAGGGTAAAGGAACAATAAAAGAAGGAATACATGTATAATTGAGTTGTACACCTGAAACTAGCACAATGTTGTAAATCACCTATATTTCAATAGCTTTTTAAAGGAATTATCATTCTGGACTTCCAAGTGTAACTATAGTCAGTCACTTGTATCTTCAGGTTTTGCATCTGCAGAATCAACCAACATCAGATCAAAAATATTTTTTAAAAGTCCAGAAAGTTCTAGAAAAACATAACTCAAATTTGCCATACACTGGCAACTATTTACATAGCATTTACTTTGTATTAGGTATTACAAGCAATCCAGAGAGGATTTAAAAGTATACTGGAGGATGAGTGTAGGTCATATGTAAATACTATACCATTTTGTGGCAAGAATACACAGAAGAACTGTACAAAAAAGATCTTCATGACCCAGATAATCACGATGGTGTGATCACTGACCTAGAGCCAGACATCCTGGAATGTGAAGTGGGTCTTAGAAAGCATCACTACGAACAAAGCTAGTGGAGGTGATGGAATTCCAGTTGAGCTGTTCCAGGTCCTGAAAGATGATGCTGTGAAAGTGCTGCACTCAATATGCCAGGAAACTGGAAAACTCAGCAGTGGCACAGGACTGGAGAAGGTCAGTTTTCATTCCAATCCCAAAGAAAGGCAATGCCAAAGAATGCTCAAACTACCGCACAATTGCACTCATCTCACACGCTAGTAAAGTAATGCTTAAAATTCTCCAAGCCAGGCTTCAGCAATATGTGAACTGTGAACTTCCTGATGTTCAAGCTGGTTTTAGAAAAGGCAGAGGAACCAGAGATCAAATTGCCAACATCCGCTGGATCATGGAAAAAGCAAGAGAGTTCCAGAAAAACATCTATTTCTGCTTTATTGACTATGCCAAAGCCTTTGACAGTGTGGACCACAATAAACCGTGGAAAATTCTTCAAGACATGGGAATACCAGACTACCTGATCTGCCTCTTGAGAAATTTTTATGCAGGTCAGGAAGCAACATTTAGAACTGGACATGAAACAACAGACTGGTTCCAAATAGGAAAGGGAGTACGTCAAGGCTGTACATTGTCATCCTGCTTATTTAACTTATATGCAGAGTACATCATGAGAAACGCTGGACTGGAAGAAACACAAGCTGGAATCAAGATTGCCGGGAGAAATATCAATAACTTCAAATATGCAGATCACACCACCCTTATGGCAGAAAGTGAAGAGGAACTAAAAAGCCTCTTGATGAAGGTGAAAGTGGAGAGTGAAAAAGTTGGCTTAAAGCTCAACATTCAGGAAACGAAGATCATGGCACCCAGTCCCACCACTTCATGGGAAATAGATGGGGAAACAGTGGAAACAGTGTCAGACTTTATTTTTTTGGGCTCCATAATCACTGCAGATGGTGACTGCAGCTATGAAATTAAAAGACTCTTACTCCTTGGAAGGAAAGTTATGACCAACCTAGATAGCATATTCTAAAGCAGAGACATTACTTTGCCAACAAAGGTTCGTCTAGTCAAGGCTATGGTTTTCCTGTGGTCATGTATGGATGTGAGAGTTGGACTGTGAAGAAAGCTGAGCACTGAAGAATTGATGCTTTTGAACTGTGGTGTTGGAGAAGACTCTTGAAAGTCCTTGGACTGCAAGGAGATCCAACCAGTCCATTCTAAAGGAGATCAGCCCTGGGATTTCTTTGGAAGGAATGATGCTAAAGCTGAAACTCCAGTACTTTGGCCACCTCATGTGAAGAGTTGACTCACTGGGAAAGACTCTGATGCTGGGAGGGATTGTGGGCAAGAGGAGAAGGGGACGAC